>NC_039260.1:9846274-9926274 GCF_003368295.1 Carassius auratus
CTGTTGACTCTTTCACATCCCTTCTTTCTTCTTCCATGGTTACCTTGGATTTTTCTTTATCTTGTTTGGCTTCAATTCCTTTTGCTGTTGGTTCAACATCTTTCTGGCTTTTTTCTTCAGTGGTGGTCTTGCTGAAGCTCACAGGAGGTGATATCACTTTCACTTGATTTGCTTTCTCTATTTTTGAGGCTGTAGAGCTCTGTGTACTTTCGATTCTACAGGGGGTATGATCAAGTGATCCCTTTGAAGAGTGCTGTGAAATCTCTTTTCTCGTAATTCTCTGATCTGTCTCCTCTCTTTTTATCTCAACAGAAGAGACTCCAGGCTCCAGGGTACTGGAAGCAGCTGCCTGCACTGCTTTGGTGAAGGAAATCATGTCCCGTCTTGAAGCAGGACTTTGCTGGGCACGATTTGATACATTGATAGGCACGATCCTGGAGGGTTCGTAAGAATGAAATTGACTTGACGTAGATGAGGTTCTCAGGCTGGAAATTGGTTCCATATATTTAACATCTGTAAAGGCTTTTTTTCTTATAGCTGGTCGACTTGCCGAATTGACGGACACTCTTGGAGTGTAAGGATGGGTCGGCAATTTTATATCTACAAATACAAACAGACAGTAGATAGATTAAAATTGGGATGCTAACCATTTTACTTTCTAACATCTCCATGTATGATACATTCAAATCATAATTATTTTTGTGGAATAATTAAAATAATGGTAATTCACAGATTTATTAAAATTGTAGTGTTGATAAAAGCATTATTTCATGCTGAATGTCGCAAACAAATACCTATTATTCTTTCTCTTGAATGCTGAGTAGACCACGATTGAGCATGTCTTCCTTCTTCTTCCAAGAGTGCCCTAATGAACATGAAAATTCCAAAGGTTAAATAGGCCTATTTAAGGTCAGTCTAATTACAGTAAGCAGGACATTCAGTATCATGTACAAAACCTCAGTACTTCTTTTTCACCTCTTTTGAGACAGCTGACTACCTCCATGCTCTGCCATGACCACACAAAATGTCAACAACACTGAGGGCAACCAGAAAACCTACCAAGCCCATGGACTTTTGCCCTAAGCAGAAACACAGTTAAGATCACTACTAACACTCTAATCTCCACTATTTTGTTTAATTGGTTAAACAGGTCCTTGGGCACTTTAAACCTACCTTGACAATGCTTTTACATGAAAAATACATTGGAGAACCAAATCGAAGCAGATTTTGAGGAACTACATGCAGTATCCCTGTGAAGGTCCCCTGTGATTCCTCTGAAAGACTGAACTAAAAATAACTGCCACAATGGACCCTGTCTGTTTTCATTATGGCTCGCGATGTGCAACAAACAGACCATGTTCAGGCAAAAGAGGCCAACCTAACTTTTGACACATATTATGAAGTGGGATTACATAAATAAATAGCGGGTAAGACAACACAAACATAGTTTAATCAAGATTTGTAATCTATTGTTGTGTGGCTTTATTTAAACTCCACATGTAATTCTTTCATGTCCATAAGCTAATGCATCAGACAGCTTCAATGTTAAATGTACAGCGATTAAATCATAAAAACAGAGGAGTTAATCACTCTAACAAGGTAAGAGGGGTGGGGCTGTATGCAGACTTGCCAAATGGGCGGGCATCGGTCGCTCTGTTGCTGCAGTGACTAAAGGTAAAAATACATCTACGAGGCTTATGTTGGGGGTGTAAAGCTGTCAGACTTCACTACACATTTCTCTAAACAGACAACAACAGTCCAGTGTGTATATTCACATTAGTCCATGGAGAAAGTTTTAGATACCCAGCATGGGGTATGTTTTTAGAATAGCAGAATAATGGGCCATTCACTCATGTTTTCTTTTTTGCATTTACACATGTGTGACATACAGTAGGAAGTGAAATGGAAGGTCTTTTAACTTGAGCGCCATGTCATGCACGAGTTGCTGCACAAGATCACTCACAGCACAGTGGTCAAGATGTCCATCTAGCACATTTTGATAGAAATACATCAGAAAATCAGTGCAGTGGAATGTAAAAAAATAACAAAAAATTCTTTCTGCGTGAACAACCCCTACCAATGAAATATAAACATAAGACATTTTAATAGCTCTCAAAGACCCCTGCACTAGTCCTTAGAGCAGTCATGCCAGCCAAATCCATGAAGCAGAAGTAATTTTGGTATTAATATTTAACGTCACCTAGAGAATGTGGGAGGAGATTCATTTTAAGGGCACAGAAACAATTCATTCATCCGTACGCTATAAAACGACATAAGATCATAAACGGTACTTTAACAAATATGGGCTTGAGGGATCTTTCGAAATTGGATGGATAGTAGAGGACCTCTGGAATCAATGAATGTGTGTGAATTATAAGAAAAAGAAAAAAAATATTGTGCTGATATGGACTACATTCAAGCCTTGAAGGCACTACTTGGTCATTTAAGCAACATTTGATTTTGTAGAAGTTCTACCTGTACGCAGCCACTTCCAGTGCAAGGCCCATCTTGACCTGTAAGAGATCCTGATGGTCCTTCAGCTTCTCTGAGATGGTGTTAGACAGCATTCTGCGCTCATACTCCAGTTCTTCAATGATAGCCTGCAGGACAAGAAGTTAGGCTAGACTATTTTCTCTTTTACACAGAGTTCAATTGAAAATAAAGACTAGTGTTTCTTCTAAATGAATGTCATATGTGATTAGACAGCCATTGGTAAATTTCAGTTTAACTGATCTTTCAAACTCAGTTATGGCTTTTCATTAATGCACTTAGTAGTATACCATTTAAATTATGAAACCTATTTTTATCTCATCAGTATCTTTCGTATTGATCCAAAGTATATATTTGGGGGCAACTCTTTGTGTAATGCACCTGTTTGAAAGCTCTTCCAACATTACCCCCTGATGAAACAAGAGACGTGTTTTTAATGACCGGAGGGTTATCTGCTTTAAAGTTAATTTACAAATCAAATACACAATATGTTAAATTCCTTTATATTTTCCTTTTACTCCAGTGGCTCAACACCCTCCATCACATACTTGTGATCTCAAGTGGTGGCATAAATGCCATAAATATTAGCTACGTTTGCCCTGCGCATAAGTATTACACAGCACTTAAATCTTTTGACTTGAATAAATGTATCAGTAAATGGTCATCTGTTATGGTTTTGGAGTCTGAATATTTGGCACTCAATAGGCTAGCTGCAGGAATATGTTAAGACTGACTGACATCCTCAATGCAGCTTATTCAATTAAGCCCACAGTGACACAACACTTTACTGATGCTTGCACTTTGCTTCAGTTACTGCACATTTGTCACTCTCCCAGGAGAAAGGCAATCATGAGATAAACCATTAATGCTCAATTTTATCAAAGCACACTGAGCTAGAGATGACAAACAGAGATATTGGCAGTGTGTGTGGAAGTGCTCCTCACTTAAGCTCCTAAGGGGCCCATTGAAAGAACAGGTGTTGGGATAATGTTCATTTAACTTGATGACTGCTTGGTTTCCATTACTGTATATTTTTTTTTTTTTTTTTTGTAATCTTTTATTTTATTTCTTGGAAGAACTGTGTGATATGATTTGATATATCCTTAAAGCCCCCTTGGCAAAGACTGTTTTCTCGATTCTGACCTATCATATCACATATTAAAAAAAAATAATAATAATAAAAACTTTTTATATATGACAACAATTTTATATTATATTTTTATCATATTTATGAAAATGTTTTCGAAAAATATATTAAATCTATATTTTACAAATGTATTTGATCATCAAGTTACTGGGCCAGTTTATGGGACATTTTGTTTAAAACGACATACTTTTTACTTTTAAGTAAATTTCATCAAATGTATCTAATAGTAATAGGTATCAACAAAAACATGGGAATTGTGCCGTTATTGGGGTTTTTTTTTAAAGCCAAGGGACTCCAGTGTGTATATTATGTGCCATGCCCTGCTGCTCTCACTAGGACTGAGCACAGTGGGTGTGGCGCTCTTTTTGGAGGAGCATTGTGTAAACTACATCCTACGCAATCCCTGTTTTCACCTAAAAGGATGCCAGGAAATCTGTGGAAATGTGGTTTTTAGCTTTTTTATTAATAGAGGACCTTGTGATATACCCACCTGATACTTGCAGATCTCAGCTCTGAAATTTTCTTGCATGTTCATGAGCTGCTCCTCAAGGTTCAACTGCACTTTGGTTTGTTTCTCAATCTCGTCACGCAGCCTCTTGAACTGTGAAGCATATTCCCTCTTTTCCCTCTGAATGTCGTCGAGCCTCGCTTGGTCTGCTTTTATAGACTCTTCGATTTCCTCGACCTTCAGGCGGTACATGTCCAAAGTCCCCTGCCAGCTTTCAGTGAAGTTGGCCGCATATTCCTGCACCTCTTCCATCGTAACTGCTGGAGGTGGGTGATACCTTTGAGTCACGACACGTACAGTTCGGGAGTGCGCCTGGTCCCTCAGGTGGGCGATTTCCTTTCTATGAGCATCTTCCAAAAACTTATATTCGTTTTCAAGCTCAATGAGGCGATCTTCCAAAGCACTGTTGGTCTTAATAGCATTATGGAGCTGCCTCTCGCAGCCTTTCAGCTCCGTGTCGACGCCTTTGCTCACCGAAGCCTCCTCTGAACGCATCGCTTGAAGCATCTGAAGTTCATTGCGCAGCTTCTGGCGCTCCATCTCTGCTCTGCTTTTCTCGAAAGATAACCGCTCCACCAGTCTCCTCATTTCCCTTAGCTCGGACATGTGTTTGTTTTCCCATTCTCCAGACCTGTTTTTTCGGATTGAATTAATTTCGCTTATCAAGCTGGCATTTTCTTGTTCCAACTGTTTTGCGCGCATTAGGTACTGGTTGAGTCTTTGGTTGAGCTCCTGCAGTTGGAGCTTCTCGCTCTCAAACGGTTCCCTCATTCGAAACATTTTCCTTTGTAATTGAGTGAATCTAATAGCTTTGGTTTACGCTTAAATGTACTGAGCTTATCAGTTATTTCGTTGTCATCAGTGTTCTGCGTCGGTGAGAAGCGCAGGGCGGAGGCAGAGTAGAACAAGTGCGGAGGATTTGAGATGATCCCATGTCCCGTTAGCGAGTACTACTATAGTGACGGTTGAGCTTATGAATATTAATCACGCGACGCGACGTTCGTACAGTAGGGCTATGTGATTGGCTGAAATAAATATGCGCGAGATAGTTTAATATTAATTAAGCCATGTGACTGGACGCCCTGGGGAATTTGCTTAACAACGTCAGCACACTGTAATTAATATTCATGAATCAGTCCTTAGCCATAGTATGTTGTACAAACTCCGTCCAGTCCAGTGAGATGTTTGAAGGAGTGCGTCTTTAGCTCTATGATAGGATATGAGATGGCTCTCCCATGTGGAGAAAAATGGATAATGCACTCCCTCTTGTACAGCCACAGTTGCGCAAAGTGTCACTTTCGGTAATAGCCATAGGTACAAGACATTAGAATATATAATATTAAAGTTGTATGATTTGCGTTACTTTCATCTTCGGTTACAAAAAAGGTGGTAACCCGTTGGGTTCAAATATATTAAAGCATCATCTCGATGGACACTTCTTACAAAATTGTAGTTGTAACAGGTAAGGTGGATTATTCTGGGTTGTTACGTCGAGCGAAAGTTGCGTTGCAGTTGCAATGGTTTCGCTGTTTATCTTATACAAAAGCGTCGCCTTAATCGTAAACTCTTTTTACGTTACGTCACACCACACGTGGTTTATCTATCTGTTTTAATAGGTTTTAGTCCTTTCCGACAATATGTTGTGAATCCAAGTTGGGAGGCAGCTAAGGTAGGCCTACATCAAAGCCATTTTGCAGGTGGTCATATCTAGCCACCATTAAAATAAATTCTAAAGTGTGTTTGGGCAATCTGGCCAAATTATAGGAGTAATCATCCAATCTATTTTTTTTTTCTTAAACGAAGAAAACAAAAGGCACCCTTTTGTGTTTTGTTTTTGTATCTCGTTTTAACAGAATGCTATTTTAAAGGTTGAAAAAAAAGAATACAAATAATATTTGTCATTAATATATGTACTGTCATTATAACTTCCTGTCAGTCACATGGACACACTATGGCCACACTTTGTTGTTTAAACAGGGTTTGAAGATGGCAGGACTTGGATTGGACATAGAAATCCATAGTAAGGAGATTCCTGTCAGTTATGCAAAATCCCAACAAGTCCTTGATGATATCTGGCAGACGATGACTCCAAAGGTAATTTTAAACAGGTAAACTAATATATACACACACACCAGCTGCTGAGGAGGAACACTTCATTCCAGAGGAGAGATTACAAGATGCTTTGTTAAACATTATGAGATTATGTGTTTTAACACTGAAGGTATTTTGATACAAAAGAGTGATAGAGAGATTTTCTCTTTGTGATGGGCAGGTTATTATCCATTTGGGCATAGCTCCAGGAGCCAAAGGCATCACATTGGAGCAAACAGGGAAGAACCACTGCTACAAAGACAGGGATGTGAGTGGTCTGTGCCCTGATCATCACTGCTGCATTGAGGGAGGACCAGACCGACTTGACTCCATCATAGACATGAGGTCCCTTACCAAGCATTTAAAAAGTATGGGGCTTGATGTCATCTACTCTAGGGATGCTGGGAGGTATTAAGGGTGCTACTTTTATTTGTGAATACTGTTGTTGAGTTAACAAATGCATACACTAACAGTAAGTTTACAATCTGCAGGTACCTGTGTGATTTCGTGTACTACTATTCGCTGTACCGTGGGCAGGGAAAGGCTGTGCTGATCCATGTGCCAGCCTCAGGGAGCCTGGCAAGCCCAGAGAGACTGGTACCACAACTCCAGACCATCATCCAGGCTGTGTTACACCAGCTGGACCATCCTGCACACACACAACCTCAGGACAGGTAGAAAACATCCTCCACAAAACATAATCCTATCACAGATTTACATAACACAAATGCAATGTGACACGCGACACAGGCCTTCAGACTCATTCATTTTTTTTTATTCAAAATTTAAGAAAAAAAGAAAATACATGAAAGTTTTCTTCAGATATACATTAAGCCAACGGCATGTAAAAAGTCTACCATCTCAACTGGTGGTGAGGAGAAAACTGAAAAACAGGAGGCCTTAGATACATAACTTACAAGACGAGGAGAATACCAGCCAAACCGTTTCACCATCAGCTTCTATCGATCAATGCAGTGGCACAGAGATTTTTATTTTTCCTCCTTTTTTCATTTCTTGTATTTTTTTTTTTTTTTTGTGAAAGGAAAATAAAAAGTGTTATTAAACTCTTTTCAGTACAGTAGATCAAGGCCCCTTTTGAAATTTGTCGGAATGCCAAGCAAAAACAACAGTGCCTGGGAAATAATGTCTGTGAAACCTCAAGCTCATTATTGCAATTAAAATGCATACATGCATCTTTTCTAAACCTGAGGATTTGCATTATGAAGAAATAGAATAAAATAAAAGTTCTTATGATAGTTGAGGGGGAAAAAAATCTACCTTCAGGTTTGTAGAGAAACTTGCATTGCAACATAAGCTATTTCTACTGTAAACTTGTCTCTTTTTATTTTAAATTCTAGTCATGCTCTCTCTCTCTCTCTGTGTCATGACTACCCGTAATCTACTGGACATCCCTGTCCTATTTGTGTCTGTGTATATGTGTGTTTCTGTAACCTACTGGTAACTAAGGAACCTTGGCAGCATTCAATGAAAACTGACATTCACTTTGCAACAGGCTAATGCTTTTGTCCATATTCATTACAGAAAGAAAAAAAGAAACAGAAATAAATAGTGAACTCTATTATTTTCCCATTATAAACACATCAAAATCTTAATCACTACATCTACATGTGATACACTCCCACCCATATACATACGCAACAATACAAGCACAAGGGCTTTTATAGAACGGTTATTTCGATCATCTTGTACCACACAGAATAATATTCTTTTCAAACAAGGTGCCTCTCAGCATCCCAACCAGGTCTTTTCCTCCAAGCACCCTTGTTTCCAACACCTGGAGTTCAAAGGATCCAAAATATTTAAGTCAAAGAGCATTTTAAGTGCCATGAAACAGAAAGACTAGGGGCTGTAAAACCGTGACTTTCTTAGAATCCACTTTGCATTTTAATCGTCTGACCCATTGTGTTTTTTTTTATGCTTATTTAGAGAGAGAAAGCATGTTGCTGAGATCCACCGCTTACCCAATGCTACTGGCAAGACTATTCGTAGTCTCTGTAAAGCAGCATGTTGTCAGCAGCTGTAGAAAAGAGTGGGCAAAATGACAGCCATTTCTCTCTCTAGAGAATGATGTTGATGAATGCGGTGACAACAATTGGCCCTTTCTATATACTCTCTAGACACGTAGAGTGCATCTGACCAAACCAATCAGCTGGAATGTTTTTCCAGGTAGGTTTATGAGAAGGGGAAAAATCCACTGGTTTGTTCTAAGAAAGTGTTCCATAATCCTCAGTATGCATTCAACTGTTAGATGCTTTAGCCGAAAGAAAAAAAAATTGATTGTTAAAAAAACTAAAAACTAAAAAAAAAAAAAAACTGGTATATATGAACTAGGTGAAGTTATCAGTTTGCATTAAAGTCACCTTCAGTTATAGGCTACTGACAAAAGTTGGAGACCCAAGATTTTGGTCCAGAAGCACAGTGTGTCTGAGAAGGGCATGCTGGGAAACAGGATGTCCATTGCCATGATCTCTGTCGATGCTGCAGATGAAATATTGAACAAGATCATGCAAGCTAATGAATTTAATGGGGGAAAAAAATCATGTACAGGCTTAACTGTTCTTCATCCAATAATCTACACCTTAATGATGTAATGTTAATGGCATGAATTACACTTCATGTCACCTTTCTTGCTGAAACTGTTTTGATTTGCCAGCATTTGCATTCCTGACTTAAGATATGCCTTTTTAAACCTTTACAAGCAGTGTATATGCGAGATCGCTGAAAAAAATATTAAATACAGAGGAAAAACACTGATTAGCAACTATGTTTTATCTGTGGCCCATCATGTTGAAACCATCTGGTGAATTAGACATTTTTATGATTATTTAAAAAGTATTGCAGCTTGTTTGAAAGCAGTGGGATTTTTGTGTTGCTGGGCATGTGGTAAGGGATGCAAGAGACACACCATTAGGAGTCACATAGGCATGTTAGCTCACACCATGACTTCCTCTCTCCATTCCTGGGAGCTTGTGCTTAAGGAGTTTTTTTCATTATTTTTATATATTTTTTTAAATCAGAGACAAGACAGAGGATGATAATGTGTCCTCTACAGAAAAAAGTGAGATGTATTTTATCATTTCATCACTTCCACATGTAAAATAAAAGAAAATGAGGTAGATAGATGCTGAAGGAAATGAAAAAAGAAAGTCCCCCAGTCATGACATCATGGAAAAAGCATCTAAAATTCAGACTTTATACTAAATCATAGGGGCATTTGTGCAGTGATTTCAACTGGTATCACACACACACACACACACACACACACAAAAGGAAATAAATAAATAAAGGAAGAAAATAACCTTCTAAGACAGGATAAATAAGTCCTGGGTAACGTTCCCAAATGCACATGGAGAAATCCTTCAAAATTAAATTTTTTAAACCCAACTAGCCAGGGAAACCAACTGTTTTATTTAGCATTTTTTAAGCAAACTGATCACTTTTCTGAATTTGAACCCGTTCTTATTTGTTTGGTTACAGATGGCGTATTTCATCTGGAAGGTTAGTGCTCGGTGCATGGATTTATAAAGTCGACATGGGTTGTGCATGACACTAAAGCAGAGATTATGAATGTATTTTGTTTGGAGGCATTACAGGCTGGTTGGGGTATGCGAGACAAATTAAGACAACCCAATTAGCCCTGTTAGTTGCTATTCAGTTACATGGATGGGTTGTAAAAATAGTCTATGAGGGTAAAGAAATGCCAATGAAACCTTCTATGACGATGCCTGGCAGGACACTGAGATACTGTACTGTTTACTACACTGTAAGGAGAGGCTGGCAACCTAAAAAAGCAGAGGTGGAATTAACTAATGATGCGAATGTCTGGAGAACAAAACCATAGCATTAACCTGAGATTGAGCTGCACCACATGAGCAGGTGCTATGGTAGACAACTGTATCAAGGGTGCCTAAAGTTCACATGCAGAGCTAAAGAGTTTGTTGTAACTAATAATAATAATAATAATAGCAATATAGTTAAAAAAACACAAGGCAATGGACGTGGCAATGCAGACAACCTCTTGGGGAGAAAAAATAAAAAATAAATTGCTATTCTCTTTTCTGTTATTTTTTTTTTCTTTTTCCTTTTTGCAAAAAGAATATAAAGCATAAGAAAATGGACTGTAGTGGAGATATCATAGATCGTTAAACCTGAAGGATTTCTTTTACATAAATATACACATACACACACACACACACACAGTGGTGGCCAAAATTATTAGAACTCTAGTATTTTCACCAGCTAAAGATGGTTTTAGGTCAGTTATTTCTTTCTTTTGCAGTAGTGTCAGCATTAAATATTAGTTTACATTTACACACATTCTTTTTACATTAATTGTAATATTCCAGTGAGATTTTTGTTTGCAAAAGGAGTTTGAGAACAGCCAGTGCTCCACACGGAGATCTGTTCTGATCATCATCCAGTCTGTCTGCAATAACATGAAGTAACAGAACAAACTGATACAGAATCAATCCAGAAAAACTGTGGCATGCTTCAATACTGATACACTACAGCAAAAGATAGAAATAACTGACTTAAAACCCACTTTTTGCTGTTGAAAATACTAATGTTCTGATTATTTTGGCCACCACTGTGTGTGTGTGTGTATATATACATATATATATATATATATACCCACAAAAGAAAAAAATAGCAGCTTCTTTCTGTATATACAAAGAGGTGAACATTAGAACTGTAAAAAAGTTATCAAAAGTGACTCAAACCAATGATTTGTGTGTAAATGATCTTGCGGTCTAACATAGAACTGTAAGACCCTTCTTAGAATCTTATGAATTGTACAGAGAGACTAATGACTAGTCTAAAAAAATACCTGCTGTGTACAATGCCTCAGTCATCTCACAAGACAGATGTCGAAACAGATGGAGCCCCTGTATTCTGTTTGCTTCACGTTCAAGCCGATCCCTTATAATTCATACCCGCCTCTCCGCAGCCCGCCAATCTCTTCACCTTCGCGATTAGCGACGCACTCTTTTCTTTCGACTTGAGACATCGCTCTCACAGAGGCTCAGCTCACAGATGGTGCGTGCAGCAGGAACTGCCATGCAATAGTCGGAGATCAGAGCCATATAAAAGGGAGAAAGGGCAAAGATTTACAAACTCAGGCTGATTGTAAAAGATGAGGTCCAGAAATCCCCCATAAAAGACAGTATGAGAGTTTAGTCCCTTGATTGCACTACTTCAAAGTACAACCTCGAAAATCAGCTGTGGATAGGGGATTGTGTAATGATACATTTTTTTCTTTCTTTTTTTTAGAAAAAAGAAGATTTGATTTGGCAAAAAATTTGGCAGTTTCAGAAAATCCCACCTCACTCTCTAACAAACCCCTTGAAACGGTTTAAATGGTTTAAGTAGAAGGGTGGATCAAGCAGTAATGTGACCAATCACTGATTGAGAACAAGCGATTGCAGCTGGGAAAGTTTCTGCCGCATCTTCAAAGAGAAATGTGATGATAAAGACGGTTTTAAAGGAAGAAAATACTTGGGGAATGTGTATTTTTGTCTAAAAAAACACACTGTATACACCCTGGAAGTGTTCACGAGCTGGGCTTGCTGGCTAATATGCATGTCTCTTTTGTTTCACAAAGAACTGGCAGGTTTTATTCCTTTCGAAAACATTAAAACTGTTTTTCACCACACAAATGAAAGCCAGGGCTCTCCAGTGTGGTGTCTTGTTCTGAAACCTTAAATATAGCCGAAGTCTTTGTAGGCTTGTAGTCACCAATTGCTCGAAACATCCTCCATCATTCAAAATCATTTGAACAAAATGATCCTCAGATTTCCAGAAAGGACACAGTCCATCTGGTTATGGTCTCTACGGTCAGCCCTGGGTTTAGACTCCTCGAGGACAAAAGAAAAAACATATGACCATGAAGACAAAAGGGTGAGGGAAATGTAGGTACCCTGTGTGAGGAGTAGAGGGAGTCTGAGCAGTCTTGATCAGCAGGCCGATGACTGAGGCAGTGGCAGCGCTCGCTCGTTCTTCCTCCCTCCGTTCATGTGTGCATAGGGCTGCGTCTCATCAAACGCTGGCCCCAGCAGCAACACTGGCCCGTTTGCTGTTACCTGTCCTGAGTGCTTGTCTAAGACCAGGCCTGGAGAGGCTGAGGAGGAGGAGGAAGGTGGTGTGGTGGAGGGGGTCGGGGCAGACCCCATCGGAGTCCCTGGCCCCTGAGCTGGGGAGAGTGGCTGTGGACTCTGGGCCTGAGCACCTGTGCTGCCCTGAGAGGAGGGGGCCAACGTGGAAGCAGGATCCAGGGGAACGTTCTCCATGTTCTCCACCTCCATGTCCAGTTCCTCAGTGTCGGGTGGCTTGTTCTCCTCACTGTAGAAAAAGCTAACTTCCCGGAAGGGCGACTCCAGTTCCTCTTTTATGCTGTTGATGATTTCCAGAAAAGACGGTCGCATCTTAGGGTTGTACTGCCAGCACATCCGCATCAGTTCAAACCTGTCGACCAGATACAGAAATGACATTATATTTTCAAAAGACCTTTTTGGGTGTGATGCTATAAAATGACTTTGAACTGCATAATGAGCCAGTTCATTTGAGTAATCAAAATACATACAGCACCACCACTGTAGTCTGATTTATGAACAAATGACTCTTTTGAGCCAGTTCTTTTTAGTAGAAAATAAAAAGACAATAAATATATCAAGAATAATAAAAAGCATAAAACATAAATATAAAGTTGAAATAATGGAAAAAGCTAATTCAAAATGATATAAGACATTATAACCCACATAAATCATAAGTATCAACACTTCAGCGTTGTGGTGGTAACAGAAGTAAGCTCTTCCTTTTTTCTTAAACCTCATTTTCATGAACAAATCTCATACTCATTGCGCTTCAGTGCAAACAAGCAATAATAATGTCTGTAAAATCTTATAAACTGTGTTCAGACTAACAATCTCCACCATCAACAGGTGGCAGTGTTCACTAGAGTTAGATCACACAGGAGTGTTGTGGAACAGACAGCTTCTAGAACATTTTGTGGTCGTACACACTGAGAAGTGCACTACGCCAGAACTGCTATCCTAAACACTCCACAGACTCATTGAACAGCTGAGAACACGTGAAAAGCAAGAGAGCAAAAACAACACAAAAAAACAGCAACAACAAAAAAAAAAAATCATAAAACCCATGATCTTAACAGTTTGGTGTAGTACTGTCCCACCACATCTTGGTAAAACACAAACAAGCTAAGAATAGCGCCAGCGCTCACTGGCCCACTGAAATACATTCGAAGTGACCTCCAGCCTCGGTTCAGAACAGAGCGGGGCGCCGTAGCCACACAACACAGAGGCCTTCACGCAAGGACATTCCACAGCATCGGTTCAAATAACTGACGGAAAGTGAAACTTTTCTGTGCGTCAACTTATGAGACGTTCTTTCATAATAAAGGCAACCCAGGCCTGGCGATCACGAGTTACCTGTCTGTTTGGCATTGTTGGATCACAAATTCATAGCAGAGGCCATCTGTCGTCACTCACTAAAGTGAATTCAAACCCAATTCGAAAATGTGTTAAACCTTGCCCCCTGTCTGTGCTCACTATTGCTTCTCCAAAACCCATTGAGCTACCTTCCTGTCTACTGCCTCTATGGACGACTGCCTTCTAAGGCAGCATCCTAATTGAAATAAAACCTCACAAGTTACTGATCTGGAGCGCTCTACAAAGCCAGCAACTCCACAAATAGCATTCAGCACTAGAGACTCAACTCAAAGTTTGATGTTAGCACGTTGCTAAGCTAAGAGCAAACCAAAAAATAAACTCTATGTCTGCCTGCCTGCCATTTTATACTTTAAAATAATATCTACAAATATTTTTCATTATTACTGTTTTTACTGTATTTTCAAGATTTAAAAAATCTTCCTCAACATATGAATGTTATTGAGTCGGCTTGACAAAAAAAAAAAGTCCAAATAGTGAGAACAACATTATGAGGAACGAACCCTTGCTTTGCAAATGTTCAATGGATCTACAAGCTATTTCTGAATCTCTGCTCTTGTATTTCAGCCAAGTATTACTTAAATTCTCATGATATCATAAAAATGTGAGCGACATCTCGACTTCATGATGTTTAACCGAGTGTAATGATGAGATGCAGATGACAAAGTATGAGCGTCTTTATAGCGCTCGTGTAGCACAGCATATGTTCAATTCCCCTCTCTTGCAATCGGGACATCTTGTCGTAGCTGCCATGGAAACCTGGGGTTTGTGTTTCCATAACAGTTGAGACAAGAAAGAATGACTGAGGGAGAAAGGGGTCAGGAGAAACGGACGGACAGACCTCATGCCTTGCTACTGACATCAGCCCAGAAAAGGAGAACGGCAGACCGGATCAGTGACGCATGCAGACATGCTCCAAAGAAGATGTGAAGAAGCACGAGAAGCTCTTAATAAAAAGTAGAGCAGCATGGGTCAGCGTTCCGGTCACCCCCGGGGAACCACACATTCTCCCTTCTATGGACGGAGGCTCCCTGACAACATGATGTCACCTGTCTCCTTTTAACCCGTGACGCAGATGTCACCAGCCGGGCTTTCGCTTGGCCTGAAGTTAGCAGCAGCATCTGGTGACATACTATCAATATTTTAGCGTGATATCGCATCCCTAAATAGACAAGAGCCGGTTAGAGGACAAAGGGTTAACATTGTAAAACAGAGCGCCAAATTTGGGAGCAAAGTGCAGTTGGGGGACTCACAGCATGTCGGGACAGTTGTCCGGTTTATCCAGAAGTCCCCCCTCCATGACGAAGCGCAGTACCTGCTCGTTGGACATCCCCTGGTAGGGCTGCTCTGCTAAAGTGGCGATCTCCCATAAAACCACGCCGAACGACCTGAAGAAAGAGGAACTGGTTAAAAGAACTTTGCAGGAGGAACACAAAGGCACTTACAGTAAATCATGCTAAATGTCACAAAACCCATTTGTCTGGATTTTGTCAGCAGACCTTTAGCAGAACTTTAACATCATACACATCAAGTAACTCAATCCAGTCGGACGAGGAGAAAGAAGAAAGGAATGAGGCCATTTAAGGCCAAGAGATGCACGAAGAGCCGCTTTGAGACAATTGCTGTCCTGTGGAACCTAAAAGCAGCACTAGCCTGCGGCGTGTCCCTGAAAGGCTGCAGATGCATCAGTGTTTTTGTTTTATTTTTCTAGCCTGAAACAACAAAATGCTCATTTTCAAAACAGCGCGAAAGTCGCGAACACCGCTGACCTGAACTTTTCTCTTTTAGTGTGGTGTTTTTGTTAGCCCTGTGTTCCTCATTAATGAGAATGAGTCCATATATTAGCCGGCGGCCGGTGAGAAAGTGCAGCAGCGGAGCAGAAAGTCGGCAAACCCCAAATAAAAACCACACAAAGAGCACACTGTTGCCAGTCGTTATTCATTAGTTCTCGGAGGACAAATTTTTCGACATTGGCTGAGGATCTGAGACAAAGCTCAACACCCTTTAAAACAGGACTATTACAACAGTGACTTGCATCTAATTGGCTGCAACATCTGTGTGTTGAAAGACAAAACCGCATTAGAGCGGGACTTTTTCAGGGAAAGGAAACAAATAAAGACACCTAACGGCGAGGTTTATGGGAGTACGAGATGGGAGCTCGCGGTGGCTCTTTTCATCTCGGGGACTTCAAAAGTGGCAGATACGGACGGAGGGACAGGGAGGCGGGTCTGCGCTGGCACATCAACCCCATCATTACCAAACATCTGGAGGAGGTTAGGAGCGCACCGAGAGACAGAGCTGTGGGACGCTGGAGATTGGGAAACTGCAGAATTGGAAGAGTCTGTCTATGGCACCGTGACTCTGTTCTACTGAATCGCCGCTGCTGGGACTGAAGCTGTGGAGAGACAGTCTGTCTGAGACAAAGAGACAATGTGTTTGGGCACGCTGCGCTTGGCTGGGACTGGAGGAATGTCTGGAAGTGATGCATATTCTCCCTTGACAAAGGACATCATTGGGAAAAAAAGATTAAAGGGCTTTCACCTCTTATAGGCCTGTGAGGCTTCCTGTCGTATTAAGTAAAATAAAGAGACCGTTTCATTGCTTTCTGGACAGTTGGGGGCCTGTGGTGGAGAGGGGCTACTGAGTCTCTGATGGGACAGCCTGCTGCTCGAGTGGAAAAATCCTAGTTTTTCAGCAGTCAATATTTGGACACCCTTAAATTAAACCTTTTTGATCCAAAAGCTTTATTACTTAAATTTGTTTTAATAGACAAATACACTTTACTTTCATATGTTTTTTTTATCTATTAGGGTAATCTATTACTAAAATCTAACTAATTAATAGTTTTTTTAATTGTCCAGGGGGGTTATTTTTATATAAAAATAACTCCAGTTTGTTGTAATATTTTCTTAATATTTTTTTTTTTTTATTATTTATTTAATTTTTTTTCTATAAATGAATACCGTATTTTCTGGACTATAAGTCACACTTTTTTTTCATAGTTTGGCTGGTCCTGCGACTTATAGTCAGGTGCGACTAATTTATCAAAATTAATTAGACATGAACCGAGAGAAATTAACTAAGAGACATGAACCCATAGACAGTAAAAGAAATGGACACAGCGACCCCATTGGAACTCAATTGAGACAAGTGAAGCCTATTTTTAGCGTTTTTTAGCACTTCCGTTTCTGACGCGCAGACTCAAACGAAGCTTGACGACGTCAGCAACCTGTCTGACAGATGTAAATCTTCTAGTAGCTGTGCGTGCAAACTGCCATCGTTAATCTTGCAGAGACGGCGAGCTTGAGCGGGGAGTTCTTTGTCGTGAGTGAGCAGGAGTAAGTATTCTGATTAATTATTGCGTATAGAATTTTAAAATGTAACGCCAGTACGCCATATTAAGTTAATTGCCTGCGAGCTTCTCCTCCTGTCTGTACGGTAATTTCTCTACTGTGCGACAGAGAGTTGCACAGTAGAGAATATTATGGCATATAATGGGACTCTGAAGACTGAATTAACAACTGTGAAAAAATTCAACAAATCTACTGTATATTTGATCAAATAAATGCAGCCTTGACCATAAAAACCATTAATAAAATTTTGTAAAAAAATTTACTGATAGGATCTGTCCAAATGCCAGCCCAACTCAATCCACAAAAATCAAAAAAGTCAGAGAGAAAAGGCGGCTCATACCAGACATCAGAATTAGTTGTGAACACTCCATCTTTCAAAGACTCCGGGGACATCCAGCGCACTGGCAGCAACCCTTTGCCTCCTTTGCGATAGTAATCAGTCTCGTAGATGTCCCTTGTCATGCCAAAGTCTAAACACATGAAGGGTCAGTCACACCTTTCAATCTATTGTTGTATCAAATAGATTCTTGAATATACTGATCCATGTGACGTGTATCACAGGTTTACCTCCAATTTTCACTGTGAAGTCTTCAGCAACCATGCAATTTCTGGCAGCCAGGTCCCGATGGACAAACTTGTTGGCATTGAGGTATGCCATCCCGTCCGCTATCTCACTGGCCATCTGAATCATCTTCTTCAGCGGTGGCAAAGACTGGCTGCTAGAGCCCTGCTACATGGCAGAAAAAGGGTTGCATTTAACACTTCTGCTTCTCTCTTTCTCTACTACAAACCCTTTCTGAACAGCTGACTGAAATATCGAGTAGCTTTAAAGAACTGTGAACATTACCTAAATGGGAGCATGATATCGAAGCAGAAATAATAAAGATAATTAAGTGTATTTTTAATCTAAAAACCACTGAGATAAATTATGGGGTAAAAACCAGAGCAGACGGGATTGTTTCTGTACCTCTTTGGAACGGAGGGAACGTAAGTAGCTCTTCAGATCGCCCCGTGTCATCAGCTCCATTATAACTAGAGTGGGCTGTCCTTGTGAAACCACACCCAAAAGTCGCACCTAAACCAGGGTACAAAAAAATGCAATTACACTGAAAGACTATGAAAACACAGAGAAACCTGTGTCTGAACAATCTGTCGTTTGGGCATTTGTTTGGTGCTGCCAGAAATTATACACTTACATAAGTATCTTTAAATATTTTAAAGTATGAGTTGTTGGCAAAACCAACTGCTGGATGAGACTTTTCTCTCATTCTTACCACATGGTGACAGTTGAACTCTTTCATAACTGAAGCTTCGTTCAAGAACTCAATGCGTTCACGCATACTAGCGGATTCATTCACAGTCTTGATGGCCACTTTGGTCTCAGGTTCATCTTTGACGACGCCCTTTGCGATGCCCTCGTACACCATACCAAAGGAGCCCTGACCCAGCTCACGACACATGGTGATTTTCTCCCGAGCCACTTCCCATTCATCCGGTACATACACTATTATAATTCAATAATAATTCAATATTTTTTAAACATCAAAACATTGTTAAAATGTACATAAAACAAATTATATATTGTGAAATATTTTTTTCAATTTTTATTATTTTTCTTAACTTACTGGAAAACTTTTTCTTTTTTTAAACAAACCGTACCAGAAAACTGAAAAAAAACTTTTTCAAAAAATCAATTTTAAAAAGTTGAGATAATACTCACTTTCAAAGGGACTGAAGTATTCAGGGTTTACAGAAGCATATAGCACACCATTTCCTAACCTGTCACTATTCCTGAAAGGAAACATAAAAATACAATGGAAAACAGTACTGGACACTGGAAATAAAAAATGAAGTTTATTTTTTTTACTAGAAGGGACATCAACCTCTTTTTGGTGACAAAGATGAGAATGGAAATCACTGCAGCGAGCAACACTAGCACTATAATAGGAAGGATGATGGCCAGTAAGATTGCATTATCATAATTTCCTGTTAGAAAGAAGGACATTTGTACAGAATTAAGAATTAAACATGACATTAGACTGAAACAGGTCTCTCTACATTTCCATTAAATAAGCTATTAAGTTATTAAGCTATTAAGCTAAGTTAAGTATAAGTTATCAGTACCTCCTAAAAATAAAACCATCGGTTTCTTATGTGCATTCTTACTTTTAGGGGGCGGCACATAGAAGGACACTGGTTCAGTCCACGACCCGTTCCCAGCCAAAGATGTGGCTCTGACCCGGGCAGAATAATTTCCAGAGGGCAAATTGCTAATCTGAGCTCCTCGCAACACTCTGTACTGCTGCCGTGATACACACTCATGCTTCTCTGGCTGTAACACACACACACACACACACAGTCGGTTTGTGGCATTGGCTGTAGTTTGAACTATTTCTTAATGGTGTATGAGTTAGTTGTCGCACTAACCTCAGTTCCCAGACGATATTTGATCTCATACATGAGGATCAGTCCATTAGGGTGATTAGGCTCGGGCCACCGCAGCAGCACTGTTCCTTCTCCCTTCTCATCCCTCTCCTGAGTTACAGTGCCGGGAATATCATCCGCTTTGTCTGGGGAAAAACATTACTGTGCTTAAGGCCAGTGCTTTCTTTCAGTAATTCAATAAGATTTAAATTGCATTATGGTTTTAATTGCTGTTAACATGACCTCAATAGCAAATTTTAAAAATCATGCTGTAGGCGCAGTGGAAAATTACTGGAACTGTAATATTTCGCTGGCATGGATATATAGTCACTTGTGCATGAGTTTGGTTTGTTGGTTTTGCTGACCTGCTGGTTTGGTTCTAGAGAACACAAAAGCTGCGGCACTGCAGCGGTGGATCTCGTAGTTACAGGCGTGGATGTCGATGCGGTACACGGTGAAGGGCTGCAGGTTGGATATCTCCATGAACTCTGTAAAGACTTTGTCCTCGGAGAAAGGATACTCTTTCTCATGCAGCTTTGGGTCAGTGATGTTACTCTCCATTCCTGTGATGTTCCTGCTTGCACCTTGCAGCAGTGTGCCATTGGCCACTCCAAATAGGTCTCGCCGTTTCCTGTCTGGAGGTCTGAGAACATGAAAAAGAAAAGTTAAATAGGAAAAGCAAAGAAAATAAAAGGAGGAAAGAAAGAGACAAGAAAGGAAAGGGGAAAAATGACAGGAAAGAGAAATTAAAAGGACAGAGAAAATCTAATTAAAGGAAATGGAAAATATTGGAAACAGAAAAAGGAAAGAGAATGGGAAATAAGGAAAGGAAAGCAAAAGAACAGGAAAAGACAATAGTAAAATAACAGTGATAAAGAAAAGGAAAAGGGAAGAGGAAACAGATTATTAAATGGCTAAGAAGGAAAGGAAAGGAAAGTGAAAATCAAATGAAGGAATGGAAAATGATAGGAAACAGAAATAAGGACATGGGAAAAGGAAATTAAACTGGAAATTAAAATGAGTAAAGAAAAGTGAAAAAAGGAAGTAGTAAATGAGCAAGAAAAAAATTGGAAAAGGAAACAAGAGAACGGAAAAGGAAAGGAAATGGAATCAGAAAAAGGTAATGACAATAAAAAGGAAAGGAAGCAGAATTGGAAATGGGAAAAGGCCAGGAGTAGTAAATGACAATAAGGAAGGAAAGGAAAGCAGAAAAGAGGAAAAGAAACGGAAGTAGTAAGTCACAGCAAAAAAAAAGTAAGAAAAGGAAATTAAGATTAAAATAAAATAAAAGGTAAAGCAAATGAAGTAGTAAACAACAGTAAGAGATCATATATAAGATATAGAGCAGTCAGCCAGTGTCAGCAGAGTCAGCACTGGTTTAAAAGCATTCAAGCCAATTACTGCACACAATTACTCTACAACACACATCACTTCCTTTAGCATGCAAGCCTAATTCTCGAATGTCCTACTAACAGGTCTCTTAGTAACACAGAGGATACTTGCATTACTCCACAACCTACAGAGCTCCTTTTTCTCTTCTGGATCTTATCAATCATTTAGTATCCTGAATGATGAGATCTTTTAAATTCTTATGAGTGTTATACATCCAGCTGGGCTGGGTCTGATCGCTCATAGAAAATTGCTAGTTTTTAAAAGAAATGATCAATTGTTTCCAATAACTCTCTAGTCTGACCCTTGATTTTCATTCAGACTCTTCTTTCTGTCCAGGTACTGTATAAAACCATGAAACATTTATCATTGCATACTATAACATATATACCTTCAAATGAAGCGAGACGCATACAACAAACATTTCTGCAGATGAGAAAATGAAATGAGAAGGCATATTTGGAACAAATATCGAACATCCATAATAATGATATGACCAACTCTGCTTGTGACGGTAGAGACGACGCATGAGGCGATAAGCAAACTGAGGCACTGGCTTTAGGTCAACCCTGCTGCAACTAAAGACATGCAATCAGCAGCAACCACAAGAGCTTACCAGACGCCAACGGACCCACCGCCACTTCACATATATGACTAGGGCAGGGTCACAGCTTTACCTAGAGCCACTTTTAGGAGACACATAACGATTTGCTCGCTCAGGATCTCTGTAAAAATTCAATAGTCAGACCAAACAATACCATCCACCGCAGATGGGAAAGACAGGATGGTTTGAGATGAACATGGGGGAAACCCCAGTGTGCCAAACAAATACAAGAGAGAAAAGTGCTAGTGCCAGACACAAAGACTAACAGACAATAAGTGGAGACAGACATTACAAGTTTTCAGCTTTGTCAAAAACAGTTTGGGGATTCTAACTAGTTATCGATTGACGCATTGAACACATATCAACTGATAACTGTGGCTTCTTGGCTGATTACAAGATCCTTAAAAAAAAAAAAACAATTGTTACTTACATTATTTACAGTCTACTGTGCAACATTTCTGACATAAAATTTAAATATTGCAGAACCAGATCCTGTTGTATGCGCAAAAGTGAGAAGTGTTTTGCTCTAGAGATGACACAGCAGGTATTTTTCCAGACAGACATAGCAACATAGGCAGAAAGGTTTGTTTGAATGTCCTATTTAACAGCCTTCAAGAAGTAGATTTACAAGCAATTACGAACTTTAACCACTGATGATTATGAAAGTTCAAACTTTGCTATAAGACTTATTCTGCCAGCTCAAATTAATCAACCAAGAAATGACAGTAATGGGAGAAGATCTTTGTCTGTTTGCTTTTGTATATGTGTGCGAGTGGAAACTTTTAATAAAAGCCAACGTAGAACGCTGTAGGGAAGAACAATCAAATCAACTCTAACCACATTCCATGTCACTTCCATTGAACGGTGCTACATGATTTATAAGTGGGGGATTTGGAAGCAACTGGACACTATTTAACACTTACTAACTAGGGATTCAGATCACCCTTGAGAGTGTTTACTGTGGAAGATCAAATCATACTGAGTATCACTTCAACCCCACTACTCATCAAGCACAAAGAAAACCCTTAAAGTGCTACATTAATGCTATTGTATTAAATAATTATTTTGGAACCTTTAACTCAGGCTCAAATACGGTCAGGATCTGCATTTACAGCCATAAACATTGATCTTAAGTGAAATGCTTCTGGCACTGACCGCTGACTAGGAAAAGGTCAGGCTTGCATCAAGAACTCGGACGCACAGGATCAAAGGCCTAACAGCAGGTGTTGACAACACTGACAGCAGCACATCCAGTCTTCCTTCTCCCAGGCAGGAAGACTTATGTGTCATTGATGCATAGGCAACACCTCACATCCCCTGGCAGAAAGTCAAGTCCTCGCTCAGGAATGACTCAGACTCCCATTACAGGGCCCAAAAAGCTGATCAGCTGTGTGGGAGTTTGAAAGAGAAGACATCGCATCCACACCTCTTCTCGAAAGGGATCTTACTTTGGAATTCATTAACATTCCACATAGGTTTGCTGTACATTTCCTGGGAGCCGGACGCTCCAAAGCAAACAAAGAATGCATCTAAGGAAGGAGAGAAAGAGAGTGGGCAAGAGGAAGAGGAAAGGGAGACGACAGTTGAATGGAAAAACATATCCGCTTCATTCAAGTCTTCAGGATCTCTAGTTTGTCTCCGACTCGAACGGTTATGTCTCAAACATTGATAATGAGGTCTACTCAATGGGGACGGAGACTGGCAAATCTAAACCAAAGGCAGCAAGGGGGCTGGGGTTGGTGGGTCAAGATAGAAATAACAAGTGATTGAGAAAAGGGCTTCCTGAGCATCCTGCTAATAAGGGAAAGCATATTTACATTCAGAAAGTCTGTTTTCCATCGATTAGAGATGGAGAGACGGGTTGACGGGTGCATCACGTTGTCCCTGAGGGAACCGCAAACCATTACCTTGATGATAATGGGGCTCCAACAGCAGAAGTTTGGGAAAGCTAAGTAGTAGAAGATGTTTGGCGACATCGATTTGTGCATCAATACTCATGACTCAAAACCCCGGTCCACCCCAAAACACACATACACACACTCGCAACCAAATAAACAACCCACAAAAAAGCCTGATTGCAGATGTCCTGAACGAACCCTCGGAAAGTCTAGAAGCATGTGTGTCTGAGCAAGCCTGAACCGGTTTCTGTGTGCCGTTCTTCTGCCGCATGAGACGAGAAAACATCCGATGCCACAAGCAAGGTAAACAGATAACACAATGCAGACGTCACTCCTCGTTTCAGCAAACAAAAGCCTAACATGGAGCGAGCCCTCAGCCGGCGGCTGCTTTCCAGTCTCATTAATCTAGTCTGCGTCCGTTTGTGCATCCCAAATTACAGCCTGCTGAAGTCTTAATATGCAACCGCCACAATTGCCCCAGCAACAAACAATGTGGCTACATAGGCCTGGAGTTCGTACCTTTCCCCCCTGTGCCATCTGATTCCGCTCCAGCCTCCGCTGCTGGCATCTACCCCTTTCCAAAACCTCATGTTCTGATCTTGTCAGCCCCATGTCGAAATAATTAAGCCTCCAAAATTCTGGTTTTGATTCTATGAAGTCAAGCCGCCTCAAGACTATGAGCTCAGACCTACTTTTGTAATCGCTCTCAAGGAAGACTGAAGAAATTAAGGTCTTCAGACCACTGTTGTAAACTGTGGCAGAAAGTGCTGGGAGTAACCCAGTCTCTGTTGCTACTGAGGGTCCACCTTACCTTTCAGTACGCTAGAGAAGTAGTTTTCCATCAGGACCTAGAATTCACATCAACTGGCAAGCAAACATTGTACAAAAATGGTGTGTCATACAAAAGTTGAAAAAAAATATATTGAACGAAGTTAATGTGTGTTACCACAAAATTAAGTCAACTCTTGATTTCTCGTGAACATGCTTTGAAGACTTACACGGAAGAGAAGAAATTGTTGAATACATTTTTGTTTCCTTTGTGTGCAAAAATGATTGTTTAGTTCAATTAAGGTTGAACCACTGCTCTCAAATGGACTATTTTAGCGATGTCCTTACTCCCTTTCTGGGCCTTGAACATGGTAACTCCACTGCAGCCTATGCAGCATCAAAAAGTTTTCGGATTCCATCAAAAATATGAACAGATGAACAAAGGTCTTACGAGTTTGGACCGACAAGAGGGTAAGTAATTAATGACAGAATTTTTGGGTGAACTGTCCCTTTAAGGTTTTATAAAAAACACTTTTATTTATAAAAAAAAATAAATTAAATATAATTGATTTGAACAGAAATTCATTCTGTTGAATTGTAAAATTGTTCCTGACACTTTTAGGGTAAGTTTATGATTTTAGGCATTATGTTATCACAGCAACAAAGTTGTCAATTTGAACCTTTTTGTCTATTTTAACACTAAAATCTTTTTAACATGCATTCTATGGCTAAACATTTGAAACACAGTATTAAAGCATTTACAGATTGACCCTGATTACACTTACATTGTAGGTGCTTCACTGTAACCTAGATTTGAAAATTTAGAAAAGTTGTGTTGTAATACTTGTTGATTCGACTTGTACTGAACCTAAAATGTTCTTTTTTCAAAACCAAATTATTCTAACATTTAAACTTGGCTTAGGCATTTGGGGTGTAAAAATGGTTTCAAATAGCAGGAGATGCAGAGGTCCACTGAACCAAACAGACCTGCGTCACAATAAGAGCTTCAGAAAGTGCCATCAGTGCAAGTCGCATACCTGGGTGTGAAGATAGAGTTGTGCAGGAAGTTCTCAAAGACTTTTCGATAAGATCTGTCTTCAGCTTCGGCCTTTAGGTCTTCCTTGGTTTTTGGGCAGAGGCAGCAGATCTTCTCACCCCCACCAGCATCTGATTTGGTTGGCTTTGTTTCCCCCTCCATGTCGGACAAAGCCGTGGCTGAGATGCGGATGGGAATTTTTAGCTCTGTAGTCCAAAACAATGACACAGACAGAGCTGACAGAGCAACAACAACACAAGCTTCACACATTATGTAAATATAGTTACTGTACATTTCTCTGGAATACCCTGAAGGTTGAAGGTTAGTGGAGGTGATGAGGGTGCATTAATGGTGCACATTTACCTTTGGAGCAGTAGTTATGCTGGTAGAGTTCACGGTCTTCTGTCTGCTGCTGCCAGCGGAGCAGATAGAAGGTTTTGTTTCCATTGGGAGAGATGGGAGGAGACCACTTCACCATCAGAGATGAGGAGGAGTTGGCATATGCACGGGCATCGAGGGGCATTGATGGCGCTGTGGAATTGCAAGAGATTAGTTGGCGTAATAAGTCAAATTGTAGATTGGGTACTGGATATTGGAGGGATAGTGATGCCCACCTGATGCATTGGTGCGGATATATACCACCTCACTCTTAGCCCCCAGAATGTGCTTGTCTTCTACAACAAGGGTGACGGCTTTCACAAAGATGGCATATTGTGTCCAGGGTTTAAGAGAGGACAACAATACCCCTGGGTCTGTAGATTTGTCCTGAGGAAGGTCTACATCCACCATGTTCCAGCTATTTGAGCCACAGCCATCTTGTCCGTCAAATTCTGTGATGTTCTGGAATGGTCTACATCGAGACAACAGCGTGCAAATGCACATTTATATAATGCTTTATCACAACCCTCAAGCTGCTAATAAACTTGATGTGAATAATATGTCTATAATAGTAACTTCTAGCAGTCTGATACTTACGCCTCCTTGTAATACACGATGAAGCTGATGAGGTCTCTGTAGTCAGGCGGTCGATATCGCTCCCAAGTGAGCTTTATCCGAGTACTCTGAGTGTGGTTGGATTTGAACTTTAGAATATAACTCTCACCTAAAAGAGGGGTCATAAGAGAGATTTAACTAAAAGCACCCATAAGAGTTCTTCAACTTGAATGTATGACTGTGCCATGGATTTTCCATCTTTCATGAGCTTCTAGGAATCAGAGTGGTATTAGAAAAGACACTTCTGTTAATGTCTCACCAGTCTAAAGTCAGAGCAATTATGTTCTGAGGAAAAAGTATGACCACATTGGTTAAGCAGTAAACATTGGTTTCATCGTTCTTCGAAGCAAATTCGCTCTGTACAGAAATCTGTCAAACAGATAATAGAGCAGGTACAGAAGAACAACTGGGACACCTTGTGAGAAAAATGCATTTTAAGAGGCTTGAGTGATGTCTTTGTAGAAACATAATACTGTCGAAAATAACGAGATAACGAAATATCAAACCAATAAAATGTATTTAAAAGAAAAACTGCACAAGCAACCTTTACTTTTTAAAACCTTTCAGTTTTTCAGGTTTCAATTATAATTATACTTTTTAAAATGTATTTTTTAAGTTACGTCTCAGAAAAGCTCTAGCACCATGATTGCAGAGGCTGCTTGGATTGATATTTTGTTTCTAATGCAATATATATTTCAAATAATGTACATTTAAAAAGAATATTATATTGGAATAATTATACTGATACAATATTATACTAATATATTTAATAATGTGTACTTTATTTGATTACTTTATCAAATTATTTTTTTCAATTACAGATAGAATAGATTTAATTTATAGTTAAATATACAATTTAAATGCTTCTGAATTACAATTAGATTATTTTTTAATTAAATGATTAATAACAAACCTCTTTTTACAAATGTGTATCTTTAACTAGATTGTCACATAAGCAACTGGTCAGTAATGATACTGATTAAATATTCATGAAACTAAGGTACACAATACAGTTTTCAGACCTACCTGGAAGTAGAAATGGTTCAGTGGTTAAATGCTGACTCAGTAACTGCTCTGGCAGAATTACTGAGATGATGAGACTTTTGAATGATTCTCTAAATGAATCAGCTCATAAGAATCAAAATATAGATACAAATATATACAAAACAGACCAAAAATAAAAAGAAAGAAAAAACATACTGTATGTGACCCTGGACCAAAAAACATGTCTTAAGTTGCTGGGGTATATTTGCAATAGCCAAAAATATGAGTTTTGTTTTATGCAAAAAACCATTAGGATATTAGGTAAAGATCATGTTCCATAAAGATATTTTGTGAATTTCCTACTGTATGATAGGGATTCCTACTATATGCAATGCTAAGAACTTCATTTGGACGACTTTAAGGCGGATTTTCTCCATATTTAGATTTTTTTGCACCCTCAGATTCCAGATTTTCAAGTAGTTGTATCTCGGCAAAATATTGTCCTATCCTAACAATCAATGGAAAGCTGTTCTCCCCCACAGGCTGTATTTCTACATTAGTGGGTTAAATGGTATAAATAAGAGATGTGAATAAAACGGTCCAATTACTTTGTCAAATGCTTTTTCAGCATCTAGTGATACTATCATGATTTTGGTTTGTTTTTGTTTTGGCAAAACTAATTAAACGGAATAATCTATTGGTTTTATCTGAAGCATTTCTGTGTTTGATAAAACCTGTTTGATCACGGTGGATTAACATCAGATAAATGTTTCTATTCTAGTGGCTAGAGATTTGGTAATGATTTTTACATTTGTATTTATCTACGAGAGAGGGCCGTAACTAGTGGGATAAACTTGATCTTTGTTTGGTTTTGTTTGGATGTAGTTATTTCTGTGAATACAAAAATTTGCCAGAAGTGTTTAGAGAATTCGTCTGGGAGTTTATCAGGTGCGGGTGATTTGTTGTTTGGCATTTTTATCTAATACTTTTTGGAGTTCATCAGGATTAAGTGGGGGATCTAGTGCGTGTCTGTTCAATTTTGGTTGGTAGTTTTAGCTTTAAAAAATCTAAAAATTTTGCAGTGGCAGATTATCAAATGAAACACTTAATCTACTCACAACTTGCTCGTTCTCCATTGCTACGAGCGTCATCCTCTTCCATCTTTTCCTTAACCTCTGTCTTCTCCCACATTTTCTGGATCTCAGACATGCAAAGCTTGGGATTGAAGCGGAAGAACAATTTCCCAGTTCTAATGGTCAGATTGTGCTGACTCCAGTCCCACAGATACTGCAAGTTCTGGTTGTCGATTGCAGAGAATGCATACGACCTGTAATAGGAAAACACACATACACGAACAACGAAGTATTAAACACTACATTTCTTATCTTTAATGTAAAAAAAATCTAACCAAAGAAAGGAATGGGAATGATCAGATCTGGTTATCCACATGACGAATGCGATATGTGTGAAAACAACAACTGAAGCGTGTGCACAGATTTTGTTTCATTAAAGCACGCATGGAGATCATGGCTTAGGATGACTTCTGCAGCTGCACCCGACTGAGGCGCACGGAACACCTCAGGAACGTGAAGAATGTCTGAGCTGCTTACGAGCATTCCTCCAGATGAAACTCAATCCTAGTGAGATCACAACAGAGAAGTTCCCACAGCCTCCCTCTGACATCCTCCATAGAGCACTGATATCATGTGTGGAAAAATGAGTCGGATAACAGTGTATGTGTGTTAAATCACTTCTTGTATACTTCTGTGCATATACATACTGTATATCAGCTGAATCTCTGGACTTCAGCTTTACGACCCTGAGCTGTACATTCCATCATAGCTGACTTTTTATTACTTTCAGCCATTTCTATGGAAACCTTTGAGGAAATATGTTACAGTCAGAGGACTGTGAAGGACACAGGGTCCTGCACACAATCCTCATGTTCTTCTTATTGTTTCAGACACAAAACTTTGTTGTGTTGCTGCAGAAGTGAAATCATTTTAATTGTAATAATATTTAACCATATTATTTTTTACTGGATTTTTTATTAAATTAACAGGAATCAGTACTATAATTTTTCCTTATCTGACAAAGGAACAAATTATCTCCACATCAGTGGAGTCAGGAGTCACAAGATGACACAAATAATTCGGACACAGTTCTAAGCAGGACAACAAATAAATGGTGTTCAGAAAGATACATAGCATGCATGCAGCACTTGTTTTGCAGGCCAATTCTGTTAAATATACAATCAAACATCCAAATGCTATGATGCTTACTGCTCTGTGAGCTCTTCTCCATGGATGTATCGCAGGCTCTTGAGGAAGGACAGAGAGCCCAGAGTTTGAGAGTGTTTGATCTTTACATATCCAGTCACTGTCTGGATCAGACCCATGAAACTCTCCAGCTCTGATGCAATGTTATCTGGGGAAAGAGAGAGAGAGCGAGAGAGAGAGTGTGATTAGACAGACAGACAGACAGAGAGAGAGAGAGATACGACACTGGAGCAACACAAACCAAATCCCGCAGGACACACAGTGTCTGCACTAACTCATCACTTCATCAGTGAGTGATACATGTGCGGCAGCAACTGTCCCATATCAAACCACTAAGAGCTTTAGCAGCTCTCCTCATACTCCAAAAATTACATGAACCTTATTGTGTCACACCAGGGAAAAACATGTCAGTTAATAAATGGTCCCCCCAGTCATTGACTAATAATTTTCAGGTTCCCAAATTTTCCAAAAGATTTTAATTTGTGCACCAGGTACCATTCTTTGGAAAAATAGATTTAAACAAGTATATTTTTAGTGCATATTGTTAAAAATAATTAACTATATCTCATATCTTCATTATATTAAATGAAAAGCAACTTTTAAAAATATTTTCTGTACTTTATCTTTAAATGTTCACACTAAATCACAGTTAAGATATACTTTCAAGAGCTTAAAAATACTAATATTTTCATTTAACATGTACACTTTGAAAAAAAAAAAAAAACTTTAGTTTTTCAAATCACTAAGAATATGTACCAGTGACAATGTAACATGGTCCTGAATATTTTTTTTGTTGTTTTGAAAACACAATGAAGTTTTATAGTAAAAAAAAAATCTAGCAAATTAAATATTTTAGAGCAAAAAATGGTTATAAAAATTGACATTTTAATATTTTACTAATTTTCATTGCATTTCCATGTTGTAAATCACAATTCTAATGTTATCTGACAGGTTTTCCATGACTGTGGGAACTTGAACTAATAAATGTGACCCTGGACTACAAAACCCATCATAAGTAGCACGGGTATAGCAATAGCCAACAATACATTGTATGGCTAAAAATTATAGATTTTACTTTAATGGCAAAAATCATTAGGATATTAAGTCAAGATCATTTTACATCAAGATATTTTGTACATTTCCTACCATAAATATATCAAAACTTAATTTTTTATTAGTACTATGCATTGCTAAGGAATTCATCTGGACAACTTTAAAAGTGATTTTCTCAATATTGAGATTTTTTGCACCCTCAGATTCAAGATTTTCAAATAGTTGTATCTCAGCCAAATATTGTCTGATCCTAACAAATCAATGGAAAGCTCATTTATTTTACTGGTTTTGTGGTCCAGGGTCACATATTTGCATAAAAATAGGGAGGCACAAATATTGATGCGATGTTTCAAGCTTGGGTCTGTCATTTGTCTAGAAATGAGAAACACCTTATCACTGTGGGTTTTTGGAGAGCGAGGGTACTTACTGCCCCGCCGGATGTTGATGTGAAGGTTGCCTTTGATGACTGTGCAGCCCTGCAGGGACTGAGCAGCGTCCACAGAGTCAATTGTTTTAGATTCGCAGACCTTATCGCACAGTCCGTCACATGCGCTACAAAACATACTGCAGGTGGGAGAGAGAGAGAGGGAGAAGAAGAGAGAGAGAGTGAGTGTCAAGGACAGATCACAGCCACACACACAGACTCCAAACAGGCAAACGCCAGTAAACCGTGACAGGATTACTGTGTCTCACCAAAACACGAAGCATATTAAAGGCCTGTTTTTGACAAACACAAGGTCACTGCTTTTTAAGGTCTCTGTCCCTGCCTGAACCCTGGGTTTTATGTGAAAGGAGGATCATTAAGTCAGCAGTGAGGCAAAACCAGGTCTGGTCAATTTACAAAACAGCCTCAACCTGTAAAAAGTTAATGAAGTGATTTTTCTCTTAATATTTTACTTGAAAAGTGCAGGTGTCCAAGTAAAGGCTAAGGTGTTGTAATTACTTCTCCTTTACCCAATTTAAACACATAATTTCACCTCAAGAAACGGTTCCCAGTATGCTTATGTGCCACCTGAAAGGAAACAGTCCTGGATTTTGAGATCATAAATCTCAATCTAACTTTTCAAATTAGCACATAAATCTCAATAGCAGCATAAATAACAGCTTTAGAACAATTAAGATGGTCATATGGTGTATAAAAGGGTTGTAGAAAGTGTAATAGTGGAGCCACAATCTACAGAGAACAGGCAGGGCTGTTGTTTGTGACCAGTTCTGTGGTAACATTTCCCATTTTAGCTTTATGGATTTATAAATGAGAATTCAAGAGGAACATGTTCATCTAATCTCGCAAATCACGTTGCTAATGTGATGATATTGTGCGGTTAGATAATTATCACAAAATAAACCCTGACAGCAGTTACACTAAAACATTTTACCGCAGAATGCTGTGATCATTGTTCCGAAGGGCCATGTTTTGTTATTTTGAATCGTTCAAATGACTCACTAAATAAGTTCGAGTGGTTACTGAACCGACTCGCTTACTGAACCACAAGCCACTTCTGACTCGAAATGAACCAGCGACTGTTATATCAGTCTTTAGTTTTAAAAAACTGTTTAAAATCAACATTATTTTATTAATAAAAATATGAATCTTTTTGACAAAATGTAAAAAGTTTTTATTTTATTTTTTATTTAAGAGTATATTATTTAGTATGCAGTACTGATACCTTATTTTAAAGTATATATATTTTTTTTATTTATATTAATATCTTGAATGAGCTTTTTTATTTTTTATATTAATTTTAAAGCGGGGGTAATATTTTTTACATTCTTTTGTCATTTTGATTAGTTTTTAATATTTTATTTCAGTTAAATGTCAAATTCAAAATAAGCATTTTTCTAATTTTCATTTGTGTTTTTTAAATTGAAAATTTCCACCCAATATTTATATCTTATTTTAGCTTTATTTCAGTTAAGGAAAACTATTTTCATCAGTTTGGGTTTTAGTTATCAGTTACAATACAGCGAAATCATAAAGAAACACCAGCTCAGGCGGCATACCTCTGAGTCTCATTCCGGGTGAATCCGGAAGGGCAGTCCGGCATACACTCTCCATTGTGAATGACAAAGTCGACCTCACTGGGTAGGTGAACACGGGCACACATGTCCATGGTGATGCAGCGCCAACCTTCAAACTTGTATGTGCCTGGCGGGCAGGCCTCAACGCAGCGGTCCTCGTGAAAGTAATGCTGGCAGGCGGCACATGCCTTATCATTGTCTGGTTCAGTGCAGCTGCCAAGGCACTGGGGGTGACAGCACTTGCCCTTATACGTGCACGCCCTCTTCTCACACTCCTTTGGACACACTGGAAAAGAGAAACACAAATATAGACAAAAACATCAGTTGCTGCTTCAAAAGAAGAGTGAGTTTTAATATTCAAGGCATCTCTGTTGATTTACATGTTTTTAAGGAGGAACATGTTTCTTAAAGCTGTTGCCTTTGAATAATATTATACGTAAGATTGGTTTATTTATTAAGTAATCAGCTAAATATGCAGGATCAGAGACCATTTTTGGTCTCTTTAGTGTGTTCTGAGGTAAGGTGGTAGCTAGCTTTAGGATCAGTTCACTGTAAGTAAAAATCTCTGAGGACGGCCATGAAGAGGGGCACGGAGGAGGAAGAAACCCTGTGTGAAGTCAGGATGCAGGGTGTTTGTGCAGGGCCTGGCGCTGCTGTGTGCCAGCCTTGTTAGTTAACTGCAGCTCTGGACTCACTACAGCTAAATATTATTACTGTTAGAGACTGTTGAGGGAATTTAGAGGGTAGGGAGGAGGGGGAGAGGAAGAGTAAAACGAGAAGCAAAGCCAAAAAGTCTAGCAAGCAGATGGACCGCAGTTTGGACTATTAGCTTGGGAAGCATGTAGTCAAGCTAGGCCCAATGAGAAGCCATGGTCCATCTGTGGTGGGCTTTAACTGAGCTGGAATGTGTCATGATGAGACACACCAGCTAACAGTTACACAACAGTTTTTTTTACTGTTCGTATTTTACCTGTTGTCTGTTTTTCCTTTTGTCTTTTGTCAGACAGACTGTCGGCCTGTGCAATGGTGCAATATTTAAGTTGACTCTTTCCGTGTGATAACATCGTCACGCCAGTAGGTGGCGACAAGTGTCCTTTTTTAGCGAACCATTGAATTATTCACTCAACTGATTCATTCAGTGACTTTCTTTATAAAGGAGTTACGATCATTAACTGAACTGATTCATTCAAACCCTTTCATACAGTCTGCTATGAGACAAGCTTTCATGAATGAATTCCTTACTTTTAAAACACGGATTCATTTAGGAATGAAACACCAATCTGTTTTGCCCGGAAAAATTTTAATGGTTGATTCTTTGACTTTGTTATTTTGGTTGAGAAAAAATAGACAAAGGAACTTGCAATATTGTGTTTAAAATGTAAATGTACTTGTGACTGACAGCATAATAATTCTTTCCACTGTACTAACACATGAAAAACACAGCAATCCATAATGCCTGGGAAAGTAAAACAAGAGTGCAGATTGATTGATATTCAGAGGTATTGTACATGGCATAAACAATTTTTTTTTTTTTACTGAAATCCTTGTTGTGTCTACATCTCGTCTTAACATGTTCATTGTCCTTTCAAACAATGTCTTTGAACTGGAGTTTTATACAAACAAACGGGTCTGTTTGGAGGCTCTCTGTAATCAGCTCTCGACAAACAAATCAGTTCCACTGCGGAAAGGTTACTGACATCATGATGTTACCCTAAATGTTCCATATGCCTATTTCCATGAGAGACCGGCTTCTGTTAAAAGCGTGAGAAAGTCACTTTTATGCGGTGCAAAAAAGCATGAAAAAATAGCAGCATGTTTCAAATTAAGCTTTCAACAACAAGCCATATTGAACACACTTGTTTGCTACAAAGAGTCAAGGGATCCTTGTACACTTGACATGTGTGGGATCAATAAGCATTCCAATGGAATCACTTGTATTGAGTGAGCAATGAGAGACAAGCCCTGTCAGAAATATGAGACATATGAGACAGTGAGAGAAAGGGTGGGAAAAGAGGGTGTTGTTACTAGTTGCTAGGGCATTGCTAAGGCTGAAATCAAGAGAGCGCCAAGTTTTTTTTTTATTCAAGTGGAAATGTTTTTCCCATTATATTGTTCTGCACAGTAAAAAATAATTACAAATTGTCTGGTTGTTTTTAAAAGTAACAACACATTAATCAGCAATGTGAAATATACAGTATATACAAAGGTGATATTTTAATAGGGGTGTCACGATAAATATATTTTTGGAATCGATTCTGCGATTTTCCGAATGCACCGCTATTCTCTCTTGAATGAATTCTGAGCTTAGTTTTTAACAGCAGATGGCACTTCGTGCTTTAGAAACGGCTGTGCTCTACTTGCTTCCAGTTCCTTACACACACTCACAACTTAAAATAATCATCAAGTTTGAAAAAGGTTGAAGCGTATTGCGAGTGTTCACAGTGGGCTGTGTTTACACTAATCACGCTTCATAAAAAGAAAAAAAAGCTGAGATGCAAGTACATTTAACCACCTAAATTACTTATTAGTTGGACGCACAAGAACTCTTCTTCATGAGTATTTGAGTGTGTGATTGAAAACTTGCCTAGGGCGCAATCTGCTTTTAAATACTAAGCTCAGAACTGATTCCAGAGAGAATTCCAATGCATTTGGAAAAATCACAGAATGATCCACAAATTGATTAAATGTGACACCCCAATACTTTTATATATTACAGATATTTAGTGTCTTATAATACAAATAATACTCGTCGATACTCTTTAGATTCTTCTAAAAAGTATGCTGGAATCAGCAGTAGAAATTACAATATTAGAATAGAACCTGAATGTTTATGTAGTAATGTGGCTTAAAGATAATTCCTGTCTATAGTGAAATCTACTGTAAAATTACACTAAAATCATAAAATTCATAATTCAAACAACTTAACAGTTCAAATAATACAAGATTTGACAAAAACAGCATACACAAACCCTTCAATTTCAGCTATTCTTTATGAAATTAGGATGAGTCAAAATGTTTATTATGCTTTATTGAAATATATTAATATTTAATTATATGTACTTTTTGTATCGGTCTGAACAAATGTGGCAGATGGGCTGATTGAAAGTGCAGAAATACAGTGGTTACCCAAGTTACCACTGTACACAAAGCAGTGCTGTAATTATAAACATTTCTTCATTAAGCATTATATACATTGGGAGGATGCAAAGAAATGCAATCAAAACCTTTCTGAAGACAGTCAGTCCCTTCAGAGATAAATCAATCTCAATTTTTTTTTTTTTTAGAAAAAAAAAAGCCGATACCGATATCTATATACAAATTTTTCGCCTGATATATTTAAACTTAAATTTTACTGAAGAGAAATCCATGTATCTCTTCTGTACTGATTCTACCATAAATGTAGTATTTTACAAATGTAGACAGACATTCACACCTGAAAAACAGGTCTTGGTGCTGCTCAGGATGATGGCTCTTAAGATGTGTAATCATATTATAGTGTTGAAAGACTGTTGTTTTACGCCTCCTCGCATCACTTGTGCTTTACAAATATTGCAAATAGCAACTTTGTTATCTGTTTGACAGATCTCGAAATGCCTCCACACAGCTGACATGTTGTAAGTTTAAGTTTTTGGCGCTCAAGCTACGTTCATGGTCGTCGCGCGCGCACACGCCCCCTATCGGTTTGGCTCATCGGCAGAAATATTCATATCGGCCGATGCCGATGATGGTCATTTTAAGCTTTTATCGGCCGATACTGATGTTGTGCCGATATTATCGTGCATCCCTACAGATAAATAGACATAGTGATGCTTGCCTCATGAAATAGGAACTCTAGTCCAGGAATCTGACAGCAGATCAAGGAAAAGCATATGTGCAGATACCGTTGAAAGGTCTGCCTGGGATGGGACTCCAAGCGCTAACTAGCCAGCGCCATCAGCTCAACATGAGCAGCCGCATGGTCCAGCACTCCTGGTCGCCCGGCAACAGAATCCTGGCACTACGCCTAGCAGGCTCAGGGGGCACAGCCAAAGAAACGTCTACATGGGATTTTTCACTTTTTATTTATGAGCTCACATCATGCAGTACAACATTACAGGGGAAATATAACCACTTAGTTTATTTGTGAAATTAATATGTACATTTAGTTGGTATGAGTAAGATTTCAGTGGATGGAGTATACACATCCCCTCAAATTATCAACGTCCCAGCCCTAATGGATGGCATATGTCTAGAAACACGACAAGAGCATGTGATCCAGATGGGAGTCACGACAATGGCAGAGTTTGATGAGGTGCATCTGATGCGTCCCATCCACATAGCTATAAATCCACATTGCAGTGCCAGCCAGTAAACAGCCAATAAAGGTGCAGCCACATTAGCAACATTTTGGCGTTATTTAGTGGACCAAGCTCCATTGTCTATTGTCGATAGTAGAACAAAGGATGAAGCAGTTTTCTGTCACGAATTTGCATTATCAACTTGAACCTGCTGTAAAATGTGTGTGGGGAAATTTTTCACACTCGTGCCAAATTCCTATTCAAATGACTGGATTTTGATGGGAAAAAATTTACCGGACAACGGTCATTTTGACCACACCTTAAGATGCGGGTCACTGTACAACAGGCATGCTAATCTTACCGCATCTGTCCTCACTCCCATCACAGTGTGTATGTTTGCTTAGTTGCCTATCGGCTTACAGATGAAAAAAGGGTTCACTGAGGTGATCCCACAGCACCGGGATGTGATTTTACACACTCTCGAGTCTCCACGCTGGAACAAACATCAGCAGGGTCTTAATTGGCCTGGGTGGAGACTCTTTTCCTCCGACTGCTGCAAGTTGAGATGCTTAGAATTCTTCTGCACATTCTGCCACATCATAAGCCACCCTGCAGAAATGACTAGAACATTCCTTAGTTTAATTGTTAAGTTTAGTGAGAAAAAAAACAACAAACAATTGTGAATAACTTCCAAAACAGCCACAGGACACGTGCAAAGTAATAAAAAAAAACATATATTTATCTCCCATATCTCAAGTTTTTGGTTTTTGGTTTATTCACACTAAATGCAAAACTGCTGCAAAGTGTGACACAATCATAGACAACATAAGATATCTCATGTTCAAGCAGAATTTTTGACTAGTGAGATTACATGGTGGATGGAGCTATTATGGTAATACAGGGCTTCAGATTGACCAAAAGTTTTGGAAAATTGTGACTGAAATCTAATTAGAGTTGGCATGTAAAAGCATGTAAAAGCCTGTTACATATCTTATTATGAAAGGTTCATCCATATATGTTTAATTTTTTAATATGCTTAAACCCTGCCCCTCCACAATAAACAGCAAATTCATATTCATTTTGAGTGCAATTCCCGCTCCTTTTTTATAATCCATTAACTTCTTATGTACATCACAATAAAGAAGAAAAGATATGTCACTACATTTCATTGTGACTCATTGATTAATTACTGTCAGTTTTTGATGCATCTAACTAAAATAGAAATGAACCAGGAATTGAAATCGTAATGTACATGAGATAAATAAATAAAATCAAAGTGATAAAATAATGGTCAGAGATAACTTTATCGCTTGTTGAATCATGTGCAAAACCAATTATAATCCATTATAAAATAAATCCAGCATTAGGAATATTCTATCATACACATATCACATAAAACAGGCATAGCATAGAGCTGTAAAAGAGAACTGCATTTCCTTAAATAGCCACATGGCCCTTTTATGACCTATTAATAGTAGCACACCTTCCAGATCTAATTCCTACCCTAACCAACTCACTCAAGTCTCCCTAAATATCTCATTGTCCTCTAACTAACCAAGAACTGAATTACACTTGAGCTAAAAAGCCTAAACATAAGCATTCCTGGCTCGCTAGTGCTCTCTGATCCTTTTACATACACATTTGGAGTGGAAACAGGAAGTTATTCATTATTTGGAATGCCACCAAAAGGGGGCACCCCAAGCAAACTGCTCTCCCATCCCACACACACACACACAAATAGAAGGTCCTCAAACATCACTTCCTCAATGAGGAAATATTTCAGACATGCATGCCTTCTGTTGAAAAGGAAGACAGCTCGGGCTGACTAAAGAATGAACAAAGAGAAAAGCAAAAATACATCATCACAATCAGTACATTACTTCATTTTTTACCCAAAAATATGGTCTTTATTTATCAGTGTTGAGTACTCGAGACTCGGACTCGGTCTTGGACTCGGTCTCGAGACCGTATTTTAATGGTCTCGGTCTTGTCATGGACTCGTGTGCATTTTGACTCGGTATTGACTCGGACTCGAACATATTAGGAATCGGACTTATGCCCGAGTCCACTCGAGTCCCAATCAAAATATTTCATGATTATTACTGTATGTTAATGTTTATTTAGATTGATGTATGTTTGAAACATCCAATGACTGGTGATTTTCTTTTGACGTGCGACGTTAGGTCAGCGACACACTGGATGTGTGGCGCAAGCGCCTCAGCTGCGTGGCGTGTCTGTTTTTAATTCGGCTCCCATGTTAACCGGTTAGATATTGCAGACTGCCTGCGTGAGACGCGCGTAAAACCAGTACATGCTAGAAATAGAACCGACGCCTATTTTTCACGCGACACGCGTGCATGTTGGAAGCGTTTCCAGGCAAAATATACTAGGAAAATATGTTTATATATAATTTTGTACACAAATACATATTAATTCATGACATTTTGATATTTGAAAGTCTATAGGTTGGCATAAAATCAGATATAAATGTAATTTAAAAAATAAATTAATAATGAACGATTTTCAAATATTGCACCTGTCAAACATACTCTATTGTGCCATCAATACTGTTGACGGTGTCCTATCAGTAGGTGTGTAAAAAAAAAAAAAAAGGAGAGGTCTCCCTCTATGTCACCTACAGCAGCAGCAGCGCGCCAAGCGCCGCGTGCAGGCACGCTTCTGGTGTGTAAAGACAGAAAACGCGAAGCAGCCACCACGCTTCTAGCACGCAGCAGAGACGCCACGCAGCCAGTGTGTCACCGGCCTTAAGTTACCCTCCTGCCATCCGCCTGTAGTGATCCCGCTTTCCAGAAAGCCACGTTGCTACATTATTTCTCTCAACTGTGTTATTTTTACAAAGTAGGACAAAATGGTCACAAAAAATATTGTTTAATTAAATTATATAATGAATACAGACACAGACTGACTGTCTCAACACTAAACATCTCCCCCAAAAACATGTCTGACAGAATCCATTGAACTAATATGGCATTTCATCCAGCTTTCTTCCCCTGGCACATACACACTTTTGCATGAAATTTTCCTGGACAGTCAGTCGGCTCTTGTGTGTATGCCCTCCGTAACTAAAAAAAAACTTGGACTAGTGTGTATTTTACCCTGCATTAAAACGCACCATCCAGGGAAATTAGCATTAGATTATCAGTTGCTGTTACAGAAAGTGATAAAATGGTAACTGTTGTCAGTCCCCGCTTCCTCTACACCAGTAGAGTGTTTTTAGTCGGGGTGGATTGATCATGAGACCACATCGTGCTCGGTTGGGTAGCAGGATGGTCTCCTCACTTATTTTTTTGAAAAGTAATTATGCCCACCTGTAATCTTCACAACATCTAAAGTGCAGACATTGTAAGGATATTAGCAGTCATTAGTTAAGCTTCAATGTTAAAAGTTATGTAAAAGCTGTTACAGTTGAACATTTACAGGTATAGTGGTACAGTAATGTTACTTGTACTAGAAAGGTTATATGGATGTGTATAGTGGTACAACGATGTTATGTGAAAATTAGCACTTAATATTGACAAGTTACAATTCATAATACTAATAAAATTACCTTTACACCACATACTATGTGGCCCTTTTACCCTTTATTGTTTCCACCAAACATTTTACATACTCTTGAAGATTTCTTTAGGTCTTGTCTCAGACCCAATCTCTCTGGTCTCGGTCTTGACTCGGACTCGACCCTTTCTGAACTCGGTCTTGACTCGGACTCGACCCTTTCTGAACTCGGTCTTGACTCGGACTCGACCCTCTCTGGACTCGATCTGGACTCGGACTCGAATGAGCTGGTCTCGACTACAACACTGTTATTTATAGTTGGTGAGAGTGCCGCAGCTATTTCCACATTGTTGGTCTCTACATCCAGTTATGCCAAGTATGATGGGTTTCCAATATGTTGTGCTACCAAACAAGGAAGCCCACAGAGGATCTAAACACAAATGCAGATGTTTAACAGCACCGAAACAACCCGCTAAACGTGAAGGTCACTCGTTTAGCGAAGCGAGGAAGTTGCGAAGGCCCCTGTGGCGTGACGGTGCTGATGTGACTGACCCTGTCTGTTCTTTTGAGCAGTCATGAGGGAGACAACCACTTGCTGACCAGCCCTCCCTTCTCCTCCCTGTCTGTGAAAGCCAACCTTTTAGACCACATAGACACAGCCGCTGCGCCGCTCCAAACCGCCACAGACGTCCTCAGCAGCAACTGAATTGACATAGGGGCTCATTATATAAAAGGTTAAATGCAATATCTTCTGGATTGATGCAATATTTTACGAGGAATGCAGTAAAAAGAGTGTTATTATCCCGGGGCAACAAACCCACTGACACACTTGGATGCCATTCTGTCTTAGGGTCTTAACTCAAGAATAACTAGAATGTTCAAAACGGTAATCTCAGTGCAGAATGTTAATTCTTTCGTGCTCGGCACCAGCCACAAAATCACATTTCAGGGCATGTGAATTGGCATTTTTTACTTAAATTACATGACTGCTTTATTGGTGCAGACAATTTATTGTTTCAACAATGCAAGGCATTTCTTTTTCTTTAATGCATAATGTGCTGCTTGGCTCACAATCTAGCTTCAATAGTGTTCCCTGGAGCTGAAAAAAAAATGCTTGTGCGTCACTCTGCTGTAGCACATGCGCATGTGGAGGATGAAAAAAAATAAAAAAAGGCAAACCCGTCTTGAATTCCATAACACTCAAACGCAGCACTGAAGCTGAACATGGCAAACACATGCATTTGGAGCCAGATCTGGCTTCTGTTGCTGCTGCAGACTCTTGTAATCTTAGATTTGGGATAACGTGACCCAGCGAGAGGCCCTAGAGCAGGCAGACTACCAAATGTCCCCTCTATGGTGCAAAACAAATCCACTGAGGGAGAGCACAATAACACAGACAGACGCCCTTACTGAGGCAAAGAACATGTCTGGGAGCACGCATATTACACATTTTGCAATAAAAAATTGCTTAAATGGGTGTGCTTTGCATCATTAACAATCATTTTCTAATCATGTAAATTGCAGATGGATGTTCATACAGGCTGAGTGCCTTGATCTGAAGCTATTAATTTCAAAATCTAAATCCAGATTGATTATAATTAATTAATAATTATAAATCATAAAAACAATAATATTAATTTTGGTGCATCATTTAAATCACCCTCATTCATATGGATTACTTTTACCATTAAAAAAAAGTTGATTACATAGACTTTTGTGGATAGATTAAACATGTCTTAATTTTTGTTTCCATGTTTTTTTTAAATTTAGAACAACATGAGGATGAATAAATGACAGAACTGACAGAATAAAAGTGATCTCACTGAAAATGATTTTTTACTGTAGAAATAACAGTAGTTCCCTGACTATAATATAATATGATTTAATATAAATATCTAACCTTAACGCTATGCATAATTTTTATTATTACTCAAACCAATAAAAAGAATAATATGTAAAAAAAAAAAAAAAAAAAGGATGGTTGATGCCTGAAGTCTGATCGTTCCAGCATACTACCTCATTCTGTTTTGATAGTAAGTGCTGAAGAGGCGGGACTAGGAGGTGAACAGATGGACCAATTGGAGATGGGAAGGGGAGGTCCACAATGATTGGCATGTTATTGACTGAAGTAAAAAAGTGGTGTGGGGAGAGGGAGGAGGTGCTGTAACCATGGTAATTACATATGCATGTTTTCCATGTTTTTCAAGTCACTATTTTCTAAACGTTTATAGCTTGTTAATTATAATCAATTATAACATTTATTAATATTTAAAACAAAAACAAGTGAAAAACATATTTTTAGCTCTGACAGAGCAGCCAAATATGTTTTTATATTTTTATTTTACATGAATTATAATTAAATAACAAAAAACAAAAAGGAGTGAAACTATTTTATTTTTAGAAAAAAAACTGTCATAGTACTTTTACTTTTGTTAATTTTAAGCAATCATAATGTCATATATATATATATATATATATATATAAATAATAATTACTATTATAATGAATAATAATCCATTATAATAATAATAATAATAAAAATAAATAAAAATAAAAAAAACAGAAGTGGATAACATTATATGTACACCTTTGTCAAAGCAGCCAGATATTGTTTTTACTTTTGTTCTGGGCTTTAATTTTACTTTTTAACCAAAAGTAACGTACCAAAAGATTTCTGTTCTGTTATCTATTACTTAACATTAGCTGATCGATCATCAGATTTATCAAACACAAAATAGAACCATTTAAAAGACATGATCAGACTCATTTCAAAGGCAAGTATAAATGCGATAGCAATGTCTAATATATGAGTGAGTATGATTGTGTGTATGAATGCATGAGCACCACGAGCGCTTGCGTGTATAAGCATGTGCACTCAAACACTCTTAGGTTACTACTGACAAACACAGACTGGTAGCCTTGCTCTCCACTGCCACAGGACCCTAAGCAGACCTGCGGTTGGACCCCTGGCTCCATCAAGCCACATCCTTATCCGGAAACACAATCCCACTTGGGATCATTCTAGACACTCAGCATAACCACAACAGTACACACAGAGAGGTGGATGTTTCCTCCACTCAATCCCACAAAGCTCATGACCCAGGCGAGTAAAACCAATAGACGCTCGGCTGCCTCTGCAAACAGGTCACAACAGATCAGTGCCATCTGTTTCTGTGATTCTTGTGCAGGAATCAAACAAATCAATGGAAAGAAACAGACAAAATAATTCAATCAAATATCTGTCCCACTGTCCAATATCCCTGGGTTTGTGAGCTACAGCATAAGCAAGAAATGTAAGAGTCATTAAACCATGTTGTATGGAAGTACAGTATGCATGACAAGTCTCACTCTCCCGCCATCTAGTTTACACAAACAACATACACTCGTTCACCTACAGGAAAAAAAAAACAGAAAGAAGAATAATATGAATGGAGCCCCGCACATTGCATGCAAAAAAATAAATAAATAGTAGGCTAAATTGTGTACACGATTTACTATTTTGTTCCCTCGATTTATAAATTGTGCACACGATTTACTAATTCATTTCCTCAATTTATAAATTGTGCACACGATTTACTTTCATTTCCTCGATTTATAAATTGTGCACACGATTTACTAATTTATTTCCTCAATTTATAAATTGTGCACACGATTTACTTTCATTTCCTCGATTTATAAATTGTGCACACGATTTACTAATTTATTTCCTCAATTTATAAATTGTGCACACGATTTACTTTCATTTCCTCGATTTATAAATTGTGCACACGATTTACTAATTTATTTCCTCAATTTATAAATTGTGCACACAATTTACTTTCATTTCCTCGATTTATAAATTGTGCAATCGATTTACTAATTTATTTCCTCAATTTATAAATTGTGCACACAATTTACTTTCATTTCCTCGATTTATAAATTGTGCACACAATTTACTTTCATTTCCTCGATTTATAAATTGTGCACACAATTTACTTTCATTTCCTCGATTTATAAATTGTGCACACGATTTACTAATTTATTTCCTCAATTTATAAATTGTGCACACAATTTATTTTCATTTCCTCGATTTATAAATAGTGCACACAATTTAATAATTAATTCCCTCGATTTATAAATTGTGTGCACAATAAATGAATAAATTTGTAAATTGTACGGTCGATAAAAGCAAATTGAAGGAACGAATTAGCAAATCGAGGGAACGAAATAGTAATGGTGTGCACGTTTTAGTACATCGAGAACGAATTAGTAAATCATGGGCACGATTACTTTTTATTGCATGTTATGTACAGGACTCCATAAAAATGTGTATGTGAGAGTGAGAAAACGGTTCTAGTCACCATCATTTTGGGCAGTGTAGTAAAACAAACACATGCCAAAAATTTGTCAGGAAGGAAGGAACTCCATATTTGGGATGAAATACATCACAAAATTGCAGAAATTTATTTTTGTCATGGTGCATTATATTAAGTGATTTTAACAACTGTGTAATTACTGTGCAATTAACGTAATTACAATAATTAACATTTGATACGATGCACTTATGTACATGTTTTTATATTGTACTTAATATTTAATCAAACACAAAGACTACAAAATGGAGCCAAAAAGTATTTTATTTTGTGTAAAATGTACAAAACAATAAGTGAAAAGTAAAAAAAAAAAAAAAAAATTGTGTAAAAAAAAAAAATAAGATGAGTAACATTTATTTCAAGTTATATCAAAATACAGAAATATAAACATATAGATAAAACATTTAATTAATTTCAATTCTAATACGTTTAATTTCAAATTAGTTTCAGTTTCTATTAAATATTAAAAATACTCTTCAGACCCAGATAGCCAACCTCTCTCTTTTTAAGTACAGCTCTAGTCTATTTAGTTTTATACAAACACGCACACAGACTGTGTTCGGTGCCAGTGTCACACTAGGTTCCTACAACCCAGCCAGTTCTCAAAAATCGAACAGACATGGGCCACCACAGTCTGGCTGATTCAATAAGATGGGGAGGCGAGAAGTTTTATTTTGGCTTTACACTGCTTTTGGAGGTGTTTCCTCTCAGCGCAAGAGTTTGCTAAAAATACTTCCCAGATTTGCTTCATTAAATGCACTGTGTTTCCTGGCAGACCTGCGCCTGCTCGCAGAAATACCCCACTGCTGTCCGGGAGCCACAGACCCACTTCACAGATCAACACAATCTCATACAGAGAAACACACACACCTAGTTCACGTATATACGAGTGCTCACAAATATTAAGGAATCACGTGAAAGCATTAAACATGTAATTCCATTTTGTCGCTATTCACTTTCATTCTATGGAAAAGAGCAGCATGAACATTCTGCTGAACTTCTGCTTTTGTGTTTTATGGATGAAATCAAGTCATACAGGTTTGGAATGACATCAAGTTGAATAAATGACAGGGTTTTCATCATTAAGTGAAATCCTACTTTAAAAGCACATGCATATTCCCTCATGTGCAGACACAGCGAGAGTCTTGTCTCCTCTCAGGCTCAATCAGGAGTCTTTGAGTTCGACGGATCATTTCTGTCAAGCCCTGTTTCTGCGGACAGTCATCAGTAGCTTTGCAGAACAGCTTCAATACCGCTGGCACACTCTTCATCCTGGCATGGTGTACACACACACATTTCTCTAGCACAACATCTGGAGTCAAAACGCCACATCTACATTTTGTGTTTACTTGAAGGAGACAGTAATCCAGCGTTGAGCGCATAAATATTTGGCCTGCCATTTAAAGGGGATGTCAGCGGGAGTCATATAGCGGCCCTTCCTTGAACTTAGATTAAATGATGCAGCAGCTTTACCCTCAAAAACTGACAAGGTCATTAGCAACCTGCTAATCTGGCAGATGGCGGATAGCAAATGGTTTGTGGATGTCAGAGAGCATGTAATGTGCACAAGCATGAAGGAATATGAAAGAGTGAAAAACAAAACGGAAGAGGAAAATTTACTGTTTTGGCTAACTAATTTAAAATAAACCATTATTCATTTAAAAGTAAATTAAAAAAAATATTAAATATTTAAAAAATGTAAAAAAAAAATATATATTTGAAACGCTACATGTATAATGTACACTATAAAAAATGGATTTGCTAAAGATTTACATTTAATAGTCAATTTAAATGTAAAAATGAAAACTTGTAATAACGGACTATCACACATAGGTGGATGTTTTCAGCACACAGGCTAAGATTTATTACTCGTGCATCAAAAAGATGTCATATCATGCATCTCTATTTTCTCTAGTTTCATTTCGCAGATTTTTTTTTTATACTTTTTTTTTTTTTATCAAACATCCTCTGCACTCTTTTTTTGGAATGAACATCCTCTCTGTTACTTTTCCTCATGAAAAACATGCTGACAGACCGCTACATTTCTCTGCGGTGCTGTCTGCCTCCGTCTCGCCTTGTCTAGTTTTGGGTCGTCGCATAGCGTGCGTGCCTCTGCTGCTGTTCTGGCTAGCCTCCCTGACTTGAAGAGGGCGACTGGTGGCTACTTATTCATCATCTGGCACCACACACACACACACATTTATTCAGACTCCTCTGCTTCTTTATTTATTTTGGGAGAGGAGCAGAGAGGTTGTGTGTGTGGCCCGTTTTTGTTCTCGGAGAGGGACAAGACCCACGGCACAATCACCCTCAGAGACAGCAGCTGGCTTTAGTGAGCTGAGCAAGCTCGACCTCTCCTCTTCCTTTCAGAGCTTTGTTTTTCTGTGCTTTCATGTGAAATGGACTGATGAGATTTTGTCTTTATTGATAAGTGGGACACAGAACCATGGGTTCAAACCCAGAGCTAAAATGGCATCAGCCCAATTTCACATCAAAGCCGAAAAAGTGATCTTATTTTGGCATGTAACACTGCTCAAAAAAAGCTTACATTACGTTAAAATGTTATCTGTATTCATGTGATAGACAGTACAACATAAATAACTCAGGGAAATATTATATTATTATAATGAAAACACTGGTACATCTTTAAATGTGTCCAGAAAATCAAAAGATAATGATAATGATATATTATAATTAATAATAACAATATTATTATTACTATTAATTAATTCATATATATATATATATATATATATATATATATATATATATATATATATATATATTTATTTTACATTTTTTTGCTTTATTTAAATTAGAATAAAAGGCTGTACAAAAAGTTCTATGATGTATAAATACTTAGATTTGAATAATATTTTACTTTGTCTACATTAAAGTAATTATAATGTAAACTTTTTTTTTTGCATTATAGGAATAAAAATTGAAAGAGAATAATTAACTTTCCGAATTAATTTTAATTCACAAAGAAAACTCAATCACCATAAAAATTTATGTATTTATATGGAAAATATAATTCCCTTTTTCTCTTACGGTTATGGGTCAAAATAGATTCATCTGCAGATACAAACCAATGTAAACAGCAGGAAAACTGTGTTTGCAATACTCTGTTATTGACCCCTGTTGTTACGGAGGACCGTGAACTACTCCATAAGGCTTACAGTTCAGATTAAAAAGATTTGATTACACTAAGCGGCTGTTATACTGTGGTAAACAATGGGCCTCGTAATAGATTGTCCTCATTAATGTCACGACTAAATAAGGCAATGCAGTTACACATGTGCAGCTGAGTGTGAAATTTTTTTATTGTTTATGGTCTGGAAGAATCACACTGTATGTCAAAGACTCTCACTGAATCTGTCGAAAACACAAATAATGAAATCCTCATCACGTCCTGTTCAGTCCTCATCATAATGTTTCTAATACACGGCACGTTTATAGCATTTAATTAATCTTGACAACCGAGCTTTAACACTCAATATTTAATGTCTGAAACCGATTTTGTGCTCAATTGTAATACAAGTCATAAGTCACAAGTCATAAGTTAGGCATGTAGTTTTAGGGCTTGTGCTCTGTAGGGAAATCAGAAGTTACAACTACTGACACTGACAATGGCCATTTCCTCTCATGTCTACATGCAATACTACCGATGAGAAATGAACAATGTCAAAATAATTGCAGAATCAAAATGGCTACATTCAGCAAACTTACTAATATTTTTGCAGTATGTAATGTAGTATGCACAGACTGCAACATGCAAAATGACCTACAACATATGTAATGTACAGTACAGAATATCATGCACTACCGCTCAATACTATGTGGTCAGTATGTTTTTTTTTTTGTTTTTTTTCTTTAAAGAAAATAATACTTTTATTTAGCAAAAATGTATTAAATTAATCAAATGTGACTGTAAAGACTTTTACATTGTTACAAAACATTGCCCTATGTAGGCTGTTAAAACATGCACAAAATTACCACCAAAAAAAAAAAAACCCTAGACACCACTCACATGTAGCATTATGCAATCATGTGACACCACAGCAAACTACTGTTTGAAATAGTTAATGTTGCATAATGGCAACTGTTCCCCTGTTTTAAATTGTATTTATGTATTTGGTTTTTTAAAAAGTATGCAGTGCATACTGTGTAGTTAGTATTCCATTCCAAACATAGCCACTGTGTGTGTGTGTGTGTACTGTGATGAGGATGGAACAGGACAGCTGACAGCCCTTAAATGCTCTCTGGTGCACTCCGCTCATTGGCTGACGGTGACATCATTATTCTATTCTCCTCTTTCACCTCCTCTTTTCAGAGTTTGTTTACCTCTTTCTCTCTCAATATCACTCTCTTTTTCCACTCATTCTAACGTCAGCACAGGGGCCATAAACCACAAGACACAAGGGAAATCGAAAGGCGAACTTAATAAGCACAGTAGAAATCAACCCAAATCCGGTAGGATACAGATTGTTCTTTACCAAAATTATTCAAATACACCTCCGTAGTGTGACAGGCACTGGAAGAGAGAGAGGTGATCATTGGGTGATTTAGACAGGCCTCCACCGCTGGCAGCATTGATCTCTATAGCAGACAGGTGTCTCTTGTCTGGTAGTGCAGGGAGGATGATGGATAGACGGATGGATGGATGGAGGGAAGGCGGGTGTTTTAGGGAGTGAGTCAGCCAGTCTGGTGGCTCTAAGCCTCGTCTGGCCCCCCCAACCCAAAACAGATTAGCCCTTAGTCAGATTAAGGAGGAGCTTTTGCGAGAGCTCTGCGTAGGGAAGAGGTGAAATGTGCTCGGAGCACGACAGGAGGAATCAAGGGGTTAGAAGCACGCGGCTGTAAGTAGGGGGCGGGGGATGGATGCGGAAAAGCAGAGCAGGGCAGATGGCCACTGCACCTCTTCACTTCTCGTCTCATGTCCAGTCTGCACACATACAGTTGCGCTCGCTCATCCTCATGTCATTGAAAACCTGTTTGGACTTTCTTTCATCTGTGGAAAACAATGGGAGATATTTTGAAGGCTGCATTGGTTGTTCTTTTCCACACAATTGCAATAAACACGGGGTCTGAAGGTTTCAAGTTTCAAAAGAAAAAGTCTTCTTTAGTCATTTGATAGCATCTGTGTGAGGGACATGTCAACATTTAGGCTACAAAATCTTGACATCTGCCCTGGTTCTCCTTTGCATGTCTATGAGAATGATATCTAAATAATTATAGGGATAGTTCACCCAAAAATAAAAGTTATGTTATTAATAACTCACCCTCATTTTGTCACAAACCCATAAGACCTTCATTCATCTTCTGAACACAAGTCAAGATATTTTTGATGAAATCCGAGAGCTTTCTGACCTTGCATTGACAGCAACACAACTGACATCTTCAAGGGCCAGAAAGGTAGTAAAGACATCTTAAAAATAGTCCATGTGTTAATTTTAAGAAGATGACTCACAACCATGACTCTCGTAAACACACATCGAAAACTGACAGTGTACAGAAGAATTTGTTGAATAAGTCATTGTTTTGGTTTTCTTTGTGCACAAAAAGTATTCGCGCAGCTCTCGTAGCTTACTAACTTTCTGGGCATTGAAGGGGATAGTTACGTGGCTGTCTATGCAGGGTCAGAAAGCTCTCAGATTTAAAAAAATATCTTAATTTGTGTTCTGAAGATAAACTAAGGTCTTACAGGTTTGGAACGACATGAGGGTGAACGGCTTGAAGGGTCATTTTTGGATGATTTGGATGTCCCTTTAAGGAATCATTCTTTTGTTACTTGGAATATAGAGTAATATGGACCAATTTCATTATGTTTTGTTGCTTTTTGTCCTTTCTTTAGCTTGACAGCTTGTCAAGTGCTTTCTTAGAAAATCTTTTACTTGTCTTGAAAAAGGCAGAAGTTGTTGGAAGTTTAACGGTGGTTAGGCTTCAAAATCATAAAAGTTGAGTTAGTGAAGACTAGTTCTGGATTGGCCTACAAAAGTACATCATCACTGCAGTGCTCTAAAGAAATCCGAACAGGTTTGGAACAATATGACGGTAAGTATTTATGGCAGAATCTTTTTTTGGGGTGAACTATTCCTTTAAGGCAAGGAGGAGGCAGACAAGCGAGAAGCAACAAAGACTGAAAGAGAGACTGAGCGAGAGAGATGGAGAGAGGCTAAAAACAGAGAAAGACTGAATAAAAGGAGAGAGAGGGAACAACAGACAGCAACAGGAAAGCATTAAGCCCCCACCACGTCGCAAACACAGGACTTCCAGAAATGATTGAAACAGAATAGCCTCCGCTTCCACCCCCCAACAAACAAAAGCCCCCATTGTGTAATGTTGTGCCACGAACACAGCTAGGGGAAACATAGGAGCACTGAAAAAGCATGGAGTAACCCCCTTCCCTCCCCTCCTCTTTACCCCAGCCCCTGGTTGCCTTCTCTCTCAACTGTGACACTGACAAGGCAATGCAGCACCACTGTGCTCCAGCACACTGCAGGGCCTCCAAACTGAAAAATATACCCTTTGTTTCCCTGTAGAGTGAGACCTCACACACACTCGGCTGGACGGGAGGGGAGCAGTACCGGGGTCGGCCAGAAGGGGGCCAGAGACTCTCTCCGGCATCTCAGAAACAGAAGGAGCGCTTCAGGCAATTACACTGTATCATTATACAGAGAAAAACAATAAGTAGTAAAGAAAAACGCCTATGACTGCAAGGAGGTGTTTATGACAAAGTATATATACTTTGCTGTATATACTTTGCTATATATGATGTATATACACACATCTCCAAGATGCTACAAGAAAGCTACCTGCAAAGCTGCAGTACTTTTAAAAGTATTTGACACTTGTGTAAAAATTCTGTAAAAATTTTAGGATGCTGTCAAATATAATGTCATAAATAGATTTTCTTTATCAATTAAAGTCTTACTAAAGGGGCCATATGATGCGATTTACATTTTTTTCCTTTCTCTTTGGAGTGTTACAAGTGTTACGTGAAAAAAGACAGTATAAGTCATTATAATCAGTAATCATGTCTCCACTGAATGTAATAAATGCCTAGTTTATAATGGGTTTTAATAATTTTTTTTCTCTGCGCTCCGGGAGACAGCATCACAGTATGGTAAGGGGCGTAACATTTCCATCACACGCTTTAGATATTTGGCCAATCACAATGCACAATGCACTGGATAGCTGGCCAATCAGCATACACATCGCTTTTCAGAACGATGAGCTTTGTAAAAATCATTGTGTTTCAGAAAGGCGGGGCTTAGACGAGCAACAATAAATGTACATTATGTGGAAAATAATGTTTTTTTTTTTTTTATCCTTACACCGCATAAACACATTGCATTACACCAAATACACAACATAATGTTCTTTTTTAGCAACTTTTTAACTAAATTAAATCAACATTTCCTGTGACCATGCGTTTAAAGCAGCTTTTGCCCTAGGTGAACTTATGCATAGTATTTCAGGTAGCTTTGCAGGTAGATCTCTTAGCATCTTGCCTCAGTTCTTCTGGATTGATTCTGTTTGTTCTGTTTCCTTATATCATTGCAGACAGACTGGATGATGATCACATCAGATCTCTGTGTGAAGCACTGGCTGTTCTCAAACTCCTTGTGCAAACAAAAATCTCACCGGATTATTACAATTAATGGAAAAATGAATGTTTGTAAATGGTGATCAGATCTCTGTGTGAAGCACTGGCTGTTCTCAAACTCCTTGTGCAAACAAAAATCTCACCGGATTATTACAATTAATGGAAAAATGAATGTTTGTAAATGTAAACTGATATATCCGACTGACACTACAGCAAAGGATAGAAATAAACTGACTTAAAACCATTTTTAGCTGTTGAAAATACTAGCATTCTAATAATTTGGCCCCCACTGTACATATGCATATGTATATGTGCATATGTATAGACATAGACATGTAGCTACTAATAGCTTTGTTATTACCACTGTTAATCATTTTAACACTGTTAATAAAACACATTGAATGGTGTATAAATGCAGAAAATTACCACTATATAACTGCTATATATTTGTCAGCTTTAATGCCCAGCCCTTTTCCCTATCGAAATTAAACCAGACAATCAGTGTTTGTGTCTCTTACTGTGCCTGTTTAGCTGCACTCACTTTAAAGCAGACCAGCATCTCCCCTGGGAGTCTGTTAAAAGCCTGAACACTGCTCACCGCCTGGAGCATCTACGGATTCATTCATGCTTTGCAATCAATGGCTTAACTGAACAGGCACATGTATACACATCCATCCACCCATACATACACACAGATCACTTACAAGAGCTCTTTTAATAGGGTGTCGGAAAAAGGATCTTCCTGTATTCTTTATGTTTCTGTTAAATGCACAGGGAAGAGGCAAAGCTCATTCACAGATCTGTTCACACTAAGCTTCATGTATCCCACCAGCAGAAATTCTGACGCCATTGACTGTCAGATGGGCGTACATGTGGAAATTATGCACAAACAAAGGCCTCTGTCTGTCTTAATAGAAGACAGGGAGCTACCTGACAGCACAAGCAGCAGCATGTGTCTTTCATCCGTGGCTTGGCTCATCAGCTGAACCACAGCTGAATTTTCCAACAAATTATCCAGCTGGCATAACCACACCTAAACCCTCCTTGTCAAATATCAGCTTAATGACAGGCTTTGAGTTATTCCTGAAAAGATTGATTATATTCCATCAAAAAGGACTTTAGTGCCAGAATTATGCAACAATGAGGACTTTTCAGATTTTTTTTTCAGGCTACTAACTATAAAATATTTTCAATAGCCATACAACAAAACAAGAATGTTAGCTTAATATTATATTATGGATGTTAAAATGAAAATATATTTACAGAATAAAAAAATAAAAATAACTGTAATCATTGGAATGTTTACATGTTAAACATAAATTTTCTTTGCAAAATATGAATATTTTTATATTAATCAGTATATTTAAATTCATGATATGCTGTTTCATTTGCTAAATAATTTATATGTCTTATTATTAATTTATTTGTAATTTTATTATTTTTTTATATTTATTTAATTATTAATTTTATTTAAAAATTTCAACCTAGACTACCACAAAATTTCTGCAACGTGAGCCAGCTTAATAGTGTTAAATCAAAAGAATTATCAACAACATTCAGCACATTGCATAAAACCAAAGGACACAAAAACATCATGCATCACAAATGCAAGATATATTACAAGACAAAATGAGCCTTAAGTCATTGGGTCGTCATTATTATTGAGCCCTGCTTGAACTCTTTTTTTTTTTCAATGTTGGCTGTAATGCCTAAAACTAAATAAATTCACAGTTTATCAAATTTATCATGGTTTACGCTGGCACCAAGCCATGTGAAGAAAACAAACCATCTGCAGTCACACCTTGTGAAAAAAATCCTCCTCGGGTGCCAATAAACAACAACAGCTCCACAATGAACGGATAGTCTCACTCGCCGCATGCACAGCAGAGTCCGTCCGTTCTTTTACACATAAGACCGTTCATTCTCAATCAGCAATGAGTCATTTGTTATCTTTCTATAATAGAAACAGGAACAGGTGGTGAAAGAGAAATTCAACAACAGGATCAACGATGTCAGTTCAGTCCATCTCATATAAATGAGACCCGCTAACAACAGGCTGCTACAGGAGCAGAGGTTCAGAGAGAGAGAGAGAGAGGGAGGGAGTATGATCCATCAATCAAAGATACCGATCGAGCATAATTACTTAACTCTTGACACCACAGTGTGAGATTACACTGTGTACACAGACAAGCAGATCTCGCTTAAAGGATATTTCAACCAGAAATGAAGTCTGACATCATTTACTCAGCCTCATGTCATTCCAAATCCAGACAAAATCCACAGAAGATGTTTGGCAGAATGTCCCTGCTGCTCTTTTCCATACAGGTACAGCCTTTTGGAGATTCTGCTAAACATCTCCTTTTGTGTACCATGAAAAAAAAGAAATAAATAAATACAGTTTACAAGAAAATAAATAATAAATCAATAAATTTGTGCACGTGCCCCCATCCCACATTTTTCTTAATGTTGTACCAGAATGTGTTTGGAAGCTGCAGTCCAGCATTGTGCCCCTGGCCTGACATTCTTGTAGCCAGGTGTGTGGAGTGCCAGCCACACCTGAAGCCTTTTAATGACTACATGCCTTTCCTTATCTCCTGATCTCCTGTTGAACCTGCACCAGACTCACCTGCCTGCAAGCTCTCACAGCTCAGGAATGACACATTTAATAACCCACGCCAACCTCCTGTGCTCCTCTGCTTTTCAAGCACAAAAGATCACTGAAAAGTCACACTTCTGCATCAACAAAAGAGGAAATACGCCTTCAGATGACGTATGAAAATATTATAAAACATTCTCTTTTTTCAATAACAACTAAACGAAAACTGTGTCATCATTTACTATTTTAACCCCATTAGATTTCCTACTTTTTGCATTGTGGAATATAAAAAGACAGTATATCCATGTTGCCCTTTTTATACAGCAATGATAGAAAGTGATTTTATATATATATATACACACACACACACACACACACGTCTAAAACGTAAACTGATATAATGTATGCTATGCAAGTCACATTGGATAAAAGCATCTTGACAAATACATAAATGTAAATGTAAATGGACTGGAATACAATAGCTTTATGTAAGAAAAGACAAAATGTCCTTGCACACAGAGTCCGAAAAAAAAAAAAAATCAAAACCGATCCAAAGTTATTTTTAAGACAGTTTCGGGGGCAGTGTAAACGTAATTGACAAAACTAATAATAACAATTGTATTTATATTTTAACGTGCAAAAAATTATGGACGAAAATATCCTCCGTGTGCAATGGCCTTAAATCTTCCATTTTCATTTTGGGATGAAGTTATTTCTATATCATACACATATTTGATAAACCTTTTTTGCCCTAAGACCTCTGCTGTGCGATTTCATTTTAGTTTACCATATCAATGTATCAAAATTGATGGCATGGTAAACACAACAGCAGCTTGTGTGTTTTATCGTCTGGCTTCCTTCAGAAGGCCAGCTCTTCTTTGTAATTTTCTCCTTGTCCTGCATCAGTATCTCTGCATGGCGTCTCATCAAACCAATATCAAATTCAACACTCAAAACAGCTGGGTTCTTGTAAACATTTGTTTTGGTATCGAGTACAACCCCTTCCTCTGTTCCTTACTTTTCAGCCTGATTACACAAGACTTTCTTCCTTAGTCTTTCCTGCATTGCAATCATGAATTAAATGAAATATTACATTTTTCCCCTATAACAACACAATCAGAACTGATGGAGTTAGTGTCTGTGACTTCCAGTCAATGTTTCCACAGGACATAACCATGAACTTATTAGCGCAATCCCCTTGTGTATATTTGGTGCCTTGTTCAAGGGCACAGCTGAGATGGCTCACATCTCAGATTATTTTTCCAATAAAAACATCACAGTTATTGTAAATAAAATTGAATAATACATTGTACAGGTATGTTCAATTAAAAATACACACATTGTTATCTGAAATAAAGTAAAAATATTGGAATTTAAGTATTGGAAAACTAAATTATGTTATCTAACTGAAACAGGACAAACACTTTTTACGTCAGTTTTTGACAAATGCTAAATATAAAATCTAAACTGAAACAGGGATAAAAAGATTCACGGTTTTGATATTACGATTCGATTCACGTTTTTATTTTTTTTTGTTTTACAAAATGAGATTTCAGACAAATTATAAATTAAATGTGTCCTTTTATTATTGCTTAGACAAAATGCTGCACGTTTCTTTGTGAAATTATATATATTGCTACAATATATATATATATATATATAAAAATGTAAATTTCGTTAACACTAATTTTGACAGCACTGATTATATATTAGTTCCATCAAAATTAGCATGTTAATGAAGGCAATTTTTTTTTTCTTGTATTCCTGTCATCCTCTCTCTAACTCCCGTCGGTCCGTCTCCAGCTGCTAGCATTGGGATTTATAGACCAAGGATCACAGCCAATGGGAGATGAGGAGGGGCTGGTTTTGTTTTCCTATTTTTCTATCCTTCCTTTTCATCTCAGGCTTTTCAAAGTGTCTCTTTCTGTGAGCAATTACACACATGCTCTGATAAACAGACAAGTTGTTTTCATCACTGACAACCTCTGCTGTCTCTCCCTCTCTCTCTTCATCTCTCGCTGTGCTTCAAACAAATGCGAGATCTCCACAGCCTGAGAGAGATGTACATTCAGAAGAAAGACGGGGACAGCAAAGAGTACCTCCCTGTCCACCCAAATTTGAAAAGTACAAAATGAAATATAAAATATGTTTTAATGGTTTATAATTTAATTGTAGTATGAGTAAGTATTTTAACATACGGACATAAACATAAAAAATAAACAACAATTATTAAAAAATTTGGGGGAGGCAAATTTTTTTTTCTTATGGACGAAGTCTCTTTTGCTAACTAATGTTGCATTTATATGACCAAAAATAAATAAATAAATAGAAATACATTAAAATAACTAATACGGTGAAATGTTATAATTTAAAAGCACTGTCTGCTGTTTTAATTTATTTAAAAATATAATTTATTTTGCAGTGGCAAGTGTCATTACTTTAGTCAGTGTTACATGATCCAGAAATCATTCTGACATGCTGATTTGGTACTCAAGAAACATTTCTCATTATAATCAATGTTCAAAACTGATGTGCTACATAATATTTTTGTGTAAACTTTAAAAGAAAAGCATTTATTTAAAACAGAAATCTTTTGTAACATTACAAATGTCTGATTTAACATTACAAATTAAAATCAATTAAGTGTAATAAGGTTTTTCTTGGCGTTTGCATTTAACACTCGTCACTGAAAGGTAGAGTCAATTGTATATATTGTCAATATTGAAATCACAATTCAAAACCAGACTGCTCCCATTACCATAAGCTTCTTGTTGCTTTGTTGTTTATAAAAGGAGCAGATCTAGTTTTGTTCTGCATCAGTCTAGTCAGAGCAAGTTGTTGTTACCGTTCTGAAAACTTGACGTGGTGAGGATATTATCCCACCCTCTCAGTGTGCTTTTACAGTATTATAGACTCCTGGAATGCTAAGCTGGTTTGATACTTTATTAGTTCCATAAGGAGAGATTTTTGTAGAATTCCTTTGTAGCTTTGGAAAACAGCCCTATGTGACAAAAGCAAGGACACACACACACACACAGAAACCAATAAAAACGAACCCAACGGAGCTTCATTCCAAGCTGGCTGAGTGGCTTATGAAATGATCAATCAAAGAGGTGAGTGCAGACACAATGACAAAACAAATCTGCAGGCACATGTTTGTTCGTGTGTGTGTGTGTGTGTGAGAGAGAGAGAGAGAGAGAGAGAGAGAGAGAGAGAGAGAGAGAGAGAGAGAGAGAGAGAGAGAGGTGAATGAGTCCACTGGCGCTGCAGCATCTCCGAGTCTCCGCAAATTAAAACTTGCTCAAGCAAGAGGGGTCTGCTTGGCTTGATGTGACGTGGCTTGGCGAGCCTGACCCCCCCCCCACACACACACACCTTAAACCACACCCACTTCATCTGCAATTGTGCCTTCATCGAACAGCGAGGGGAAGGTGGGGCGAAGAAGAGAGATATGCACGTGTGCCCCACAAAGGGGGCATGTGTTTAGGGCCAGGGCTCCACTTGAGATGGCCACAACAAAAAGAACAGCTATGCTCGCCCCCTGCGTAGCACCGCCCTATGCCAGTTCTCCGAAAAACATCGTTTCATTTGTGGTCTGCGAAAAACACACATTATTCTAGTCAAATGAGAGGCTCTTTTTCAGCTTTCCCTCTGCAGAGAGTTTGCTTGAGGCGTATTTAAGATGTTTTTGTGCTGTAATCAACAAACCAACCCCGCTAACAAGACCAAACAGAATTCTCAAACTCATCCATCAGCATCGTCACCTGATCCGAGCTTCACTTGCTGTTTAAAAGTGGCCAACAGCAGCAGCCTAATTGTCCGTTTGGCTGTTAGAAACTAAAGGAATGCTGGGAGGACATTGTTGTTGTGTAGGGGCAACACTGGCCCAGCGTTAAGGAGGAGCCGAGCAGGTTAGTTTGGTTACAGCACTCACTCTATTTATACTTGCTCCTCCCTCGTACGTCCAAACAACATATATTGAATCCAGATGTCAGCGGCCCGACAGAATGAGGGCTGCTGTTGCCCTTCAGACTTGTGCTCTTTAAAAGTTCTCTTTCACATGTGTGAACATTCACACAGGGTAGATATATTGTTTGCTCTGTATAAACACATCACATGTCTGAAAGTATGTAATTAATAAAAAGTAAACAAGCTTTTTTAATACTCATATCATATACATATATATATATATATATATATATATATATATATATATATATATATATATATATTAGGGGTGTAACGATACGCGTATTCGTATTGAACCGTTCGGTACGACGCTTTCGGTTCGGTACGCGGTACGCATTATGCATACCGAACGGTTCGTTGGACTAATTAATTATATTTGGAAAAAAAAAGAGAAATATAATGATATGCGTTCAACAAGGTAGCCCAATAACCCAAACGACGTAACAGGCAACGCCCCTGACACTCCCGAAGAAGAAAAAAACACCAACTTATGTTTATGTTATGTTATGACTCAGTCAGGCGCTCGCTCACTCAGTACGCGCTGAAGGCTCGTTGCAAAATGGCCAATGCGTTTAACAGACTAGAAAAAGAAGATGACTCTCAAACATATTGTTTGAGATGCATGATTCCATCTATGAGCTGCTCGATCAGAGTGACATGAGAGCCCCTCCTTAGAACATTATTTGTAAATCCATGTTATGGTAAGTGTGCACGTGAAGTCTTTGCACACTTTCTGAAATCCACACTGTGGTAAGTTTGCACACTACACTAGTGCTCTGCATTCTTTCTAAAATCCTATATAGTGAGGGCTTCGCGCGGTTGCTTCATTGCTTTAAAAAAAAAAAAACACCAGCGTGAATACTTGAAACATGTCAACTCATTTACGCCGACATCACCTTATTGTGTTAGTATCTGGGAAAAGACGAAAAAAAGGAGAAACATGCACGCAACAAACTATGCCTGCAGCATTTAGACACCAGTATTATAGCTTACAGGGAATCCAAAGTGCACCCAAACACCAGACCTGTTGGTTATTTTAGGATCTTATATTTCTGGTCTGTTAAATGCATTAGACATTTTGCAATGAGCCTTCAGCGCGTGCTGAGTGAGCGAGCGCCTTAGGGTCCGTTCACATATCGTGCCTAAAAACGCATGGAAAACGCTAAGCGCGTCTTTCTCCTCCTTTCCAAAGCGCTCGGGCAGAAGCGCTCATGAGGTGTCTGTCTTTGCTAAGCAACAATGACGTGCTCTCTCCATGAGACGCGGAAATTTCAGCGAAGGATAAATGGATTTGCAGCTCTAAAAATCGCTTGCAGTAGCTCTGCTACTAAATTTATTTCAAAATTGCAATCCATATACAACTATGATCAGCTGTTCCTTCATCTTGGCTGAGTTTTCAACGTTGTTATGGGAAAGGATGAAGCTGATTGGTTAGTTCTTGTCACATGACCCGCGGTGCTCTTGCGGCATTCTGAAAAGTTGAGATGTTTTTGCATTTTGCTGTATCTAAAACGTACCGAACCGAACCGAACCGAACCGTGACATCAGTGTATCGTATCGAACCGAACCGTGAATTTTGTGAACCGTTACACCCCTAATATATATATATATATATATATATATATATATATATATATATATATATATATATATATATATATATACAGTGGGGATCGAAAGTTTGGGCACCCCTTGCAGAATCTGTGAAAATAAGAGTAATTTTCAAAAAATAAGAGAGATCATACTAAATGCATGTTATTTTTTATTTAGTACTGTCCTGAGTAAGATATTGTACATAAAAGATATAAACATTTAGTCCACAAGACAAACAAATTGCTGAAATTATTAAAATAACCCCACTCAAAAGTTTGGGAACCCTTGGTTCTTAATACTGTGTTCTGTTACCTGATGATCCTCGACTGTCTTTCTGTTTTGTGAAGGTTGTGCATGAGTCCCTTGTTTGTTCTGAACAGTTAAACTGAGCAGCGTTCTTCAGAAAAATCTTTAAGGTCCTGCAGATTCTTCCGTTTTCCAGCATCTTTGCATATTTGAACCCTTTCCAGCAGTGACTTTATGATTTTGAGATACATCCTTTCACACTGAGGACATTTGAGGGACTCAAACACAACTATTTAAAAAGATTCAAACATTCACTGATGCTCCAGAAGGAAACAAGATGCATTAAGAGCTGGGGGGTGAAAACTTTTGGAATTTGAAAATCAAGGTAAATTGTACTTGTGTCCCGGGAAACATACAAGTATCTTCTGTTGCTTACGAAGGGCAGAACTAAATGGAAAAAAATATATTTCAACAAAATAAGACAAATTTGGCTATCTTCATCGTGTTCAAAAGTTTTCACCCCCCAGCTCTTAATGCATCTCATGCACAACCATCACAAAACAGAAAGACAGTCGAGGATCATCAGGTAACAGAACACAGTATTAAGAACCAAGGGTTCCCAAACTTTTGAGTGGGGTTATTTTAATAATTTCAGCAATTTGTTTGTCTTGTGGACTAAATGTTTATATCTTTTATGTACAATATCTTACTCAGGACAGTACTAAATAAAAAATAACATGCATTTAGTATGATCTCTCTTATTTTTTGAAAATTACTCTTATTTTCACAGATTCTGCAAGGGGTGCCCAAACTTTCGATCCCCACTGTATATATATATATATATATATATATATATATATATATATATATATATATATATATATATATATTAGGGATGCACGATAATATCGGCACAATATCGGTATCGGCCGATAAAAGCTTAAAATGACCATTATCGGTATCGGCCGATATAAATATTTCTGCCGATGAGCCAAACCGATATTCTCCAAGTGAAATAATTGACCTGTTTTTCAGATGTGAATGTCTGTCTACATTTGTAAAATAATAAATTTATGGTAGAATCAGTACAGAAGAGATACATGGATTTCTCTTCAGTAAAATTAAAGTTTAAATATATCAGTATATATTTGTATATATATCGATATCGGTATCGGCATCGGCCAAAATTATTTTGGAAATATCGGCATATCGAATATCGGCCAAAATCCAATATCGTGCATCCCTAATATATATATATATATATATATATATATATATATATATATATATATATATATATATATATATATATCCCCCCCTACCTTTGTCACAAAAGAGAGTATGACGAAGATAATCTTAATTCCTTTTAATAAACCCACAGAGAAAGATTAAGGGACTATCCACAAGTGAAGGGTAACCACATGCAATAACCAAGAACTCAGAGAACTAAAGGAAGGGAATTCATATAAATGAGAGAGAAGTTAATGACTAATTAACTAGACACAGGAAAATGAGGGGAAACAGAAACTAGGTCAAACAGAGCAAATGAGGGACAAAACACAACAAAACACCCAAAGGGGTGTGATAACCTTAGGGTAAGGATTTAACGTATTTTTCGGACTATAAGTCGCACCTACAGATGCGTGTATAAATAAATATGTAAAATTATAAACAAACACACAAATTCACTTTAGAAAGCCTCGATTGGTTACTTAAAGCCAGGTTTCAGTATAAAAAAAATTATTGTATAGATTGTGCATATATCCCAATTTGTACATGACCAAAGGACCTGAATGAAAGGCTTGAGGAGCAGGGTTAAAGTTGCTAATAAATAGCCTGTCCCTGACCATCCAGTGAACCTGGCATTATTGATCTGTTGGCAGGGTGTGATGACACACTATCCCACTGACTCTGAGGTGGCCTCTGTTAGAGAGAAAAACAGAAGAAACAAACAAAAGAAGACGGCACTCAATCGCCACTGCCGCACATGGCATGATGTAGTAAGTCAGCAATGCCCTTGTATGGGGTTTGTACGGGTATTGAGGATGTAGCGAGATGTCAACATGTGTGTGGCATTTGAAAAATAAGAGCTACAGTAGATTCAGAGCCAAGACCTCCATTCCAAGCCCACCACCCAAAACAAACTCATGCTTACTCCCTCTGCCTCTCCCATCAGGCCACCTCCAAAGGGCAAAAAATAAGAGCGCCGGAAACACAAATCGAGCACATGCACACTTAGCAAAAGAGAGAAAAAAACAGAGTTCCACCCCCTGTCTGTTTTTAACATTACATCAATCTGTAGTTACAAATTCTAGGTACTCAACTTCAGTGTTAGGTCATGCTAGCATCAAAACAGAAGCGGACTGATCCCTGACTGACCAATGAGCAGCCTAGCGGGCGGGAGAAGAGTTAATGGGCTTATGGTCTACTTCAGACTAGCTACTGCTCTATTAAGCTTGTTTGACCAGCTGTCGATCCTTGTAAGAGCTACTTGAGATCACATCCATCCAAACGCCTTGGATGGGGGTATGTGTTTTGGTTGATGGGATTGTTTGGGAGCAAAACATCTCAACCCTAATTAGTGGTGTCTTGCACCTATTTGTTTCATAGTAGTACCTTAAGGGTACATAATACTGCTCTAAGTTACAAATATGCACCTTTTAAGGGTACTGCTCCAATGACAAGCTGTTGTCCCCCTAAAGGTACAATTTTACACATTTTTTCAGCAGTGTGTGCGAGGTAAGCCAGGACTTGATGGAGGTGGGTAGATGAAGGTTTTTAAAGCAAATGAAGAAGATGCAAATCAATTAGACTAAACAAAAATGTAGACATTATGAGACATTTACTCACCATCTTTGCTGTTCCAAACCCATAAGACTTTGTTTAATCTTTAAAAGAAATTAAGACAGGGAAATTAAGACTGTATCCTTTTAATACAGGGATAGTTCATCCAAAAAAAATCATTTACTCAGCCTCATGACTTATTTACTAACCCTCATGATATGACTTGGTTTCTTCTGTAGGACACAGAAGAAGGCATTTTGAAGATGTTTTAATGGTTTTGTCCATAAAATGACACCAATAAAAATATATATTCATCTCTGACATGCAAGAGACACGTCCTGTACCCAGAAGCACAGCTCCAGGGGTGTCAGAAAGCTCACACTGCTGCCCAACTCCTCTCACGCATCTCTCTGACTTCTCAGATTGCTGCAGCTGCTGGCTAGAGAAGTTGAAGAGCCTACCTTCCTTCCTTTCATCGCAAAGGCGCAAAAGGCTTCTCTGACATACACGCACAAGTGAAAAACTGCATAGGAAGACATAAACAGCATAACAATCTATTAAATGATACCCACTTATAATGTATATGGTTAAGAGCTGTCAAAGTCCCTTTAAGAGTGGTAAGTCTGCCATCTTGGTAATGTCTTAGGGCAGCTATTTTTAAAAAAAAAAAGAATAAAATTGAGAGCGTATTCACTGTATGTCTTAGGGGTGGCACCGTTCAACTTATTCACGGTTCAGGTTGTTTCACGGTTTTAGAGTCACTGTTTCAGTACAGTTCTGTATGTGCTTTGTTTATGGAACAACTATACTTTCTAATAAAAAGCGAATGAACAAAAGCGAATGATTAGTCCAGGGTTGGGTTTTTTTTCCTTATCGCTGTTGCATCCATCAACAGAAACACATATTAGCTGAACCCTGTTTGTTTTAGGGCTACATGTTATTTATAGCAAACCATATTACAGATGCTTTGTCAGATTTAAGTTGAACCGCGGTCCCAGCAACATGAGACGATAACTTGATCAGTCAGTTACTCTTGTACGTTCTTGTCAGCTCTTGGCTACGCAAATAAATAACAAAAAAAAAAAATAAATAAAAGCCTTAAATTAAACTGTAAGCCAATTAATAATAATAAAATAAGTGAAAATACATAGGTTTGAAATAAAATGAATAAAACTAAATTATGCAAGTAATGAGCATACAGATACAGCTCCTATCTATTTGTACAAGGAAAGACTGAAATCTCCAAAACAGCTACATTGCAGCCTTTCAGATCATTCTTTCTTTTACAAATCAGTGCTAAAAACTGGCTAATGAATGTTTTAGGTTACTACAGGCTTTTAAAAAGGCAAGTGAATCTTTAAACTGAAAGTCACGACTTTCAGCAGCAACCAAATTGTGTTATGATTTTTTGATTTGAGATTTTTCTCTGCTTTTCATTTGCGCAATCCATGAAAAACTATTACGTCGTCAATTCAGCTGATATTTACATATATACATGTTTGCACACACATGGTGTTTCTAAAACAAAGCCCAACACTGATCATTCCAAATGAATCATCTTCACCGTGGCATTAAGTTGAATTTTGCTCCTTCTACTTCAAAGAGCTCCATCGTCTAAATATTTGTATTATATTTGTGGAATGCAACACAGCTAATTGTGCCTGTCCCACGAGTGCGTTCAGCACTATTACTTCTACATCCAGATGATACAGAGACTTTAATCTGGAACTATTTCGGAGATGGAGAAATGTAGCTCTGTCTTTATTTACAGCATTATTTCCTGAATGGGCCACACAAGAGTAGGTGGTGGGGCACGGGCCCAATGAGACCCCGAGAGAAAAGAGTCGGAGGGTGTGCGGGCATCTCCACTTACACTATTCTAGGATCAGGAAACAGTCGAATCCAAACTACACACGCCCACACAACAAGCACTCATCACAAGGATGCATTCATTCAGTACTCCAGCTCAGAGACTGGAAACAGACATACAACTAGTGGTCGACCAATATATTGTGTGCTGTATGTGAAATTAGTGTTACCTTGGCTTTATAAAAAAAAAAAAGGGATTCCCAATGCACACAAACGTCACAGAATACTGAGTGCCCTGTTGGTTACAGTATTTTTAAATTTAAAAATAAAATAAATTTTTACGTCAGCATTCAGCTAAGGGTACTTTCACAACTGTAGATCGATTGCTTTCTTCCAAAAAAGGGATTCAAATTATTACAGTGTTGCTTTTTATTCTTGGTGCAGTTCGCTTTCACACGACTTTCATACGTTATGTTTCTTAATGTACCAAAACTGTTAATACAAGTCACGTGCGAGTAAACGGTTCTCTCATTGGTGAAAGTTTGACGGTTTGGTAACACTTTAGAATAAGGTTCCATTAGTTAATGTTAGTTAACTACTTTCGTTAACATGAACTAAGCAAGAACAATCCTTCTACAGCATTTATAAGTCTTAGTTCATGTTAATTTCAACATTTACTAATGCATTATTTTAATCAAAAGTTGTGCTTGTTAACATTAGTTAATGCACTGTGAATTACCATGAACTAACAATGAATAACTGTATTTTTTATTAACTAACATTAACGAAGATGAATAAATACAGTAATAAATGTATTATTCATTGTTTGTTCATGTTAATTAATACATTAACTAACATTAACTAATGGAACCTTATTCTAAAGTGTTACCGACGGTTTATTTGCCAGAATTCCGCTCATAGATGTTATCAGTCGGGATGGAACTGCAACAGCTTTGAGGGCTTATTGTTGGGTTTTTTGTAGCTGTCGTTATATAAATTTACCAGTTTATCATTTTGAGCAGGAGTCCCGGATTCATCTGGAAAACACTGGTAAAATGCACCTACTACGAAGAGCAATAAGATGACATTATAAAATGAAAAGGTGTGCTTTGATTTTGAATGTTGTGAAGACGTGCTCACCCACAGACATCGTCTACTGCTTTTCGAGGAACTAATTACCCAGCAACACACATTGTGATATAGCCTGGTTCACTGGTCCGTTGGATCAGATTGCTTTCTCATTAAAACCGAACCGCTCCAGAGTTTGTTTTCAGTCGAGCCTAGACCACCCCGTTCAGGCGATCTCGGGCCGGTTGTTTTGGTGCAGATCCGAGTGCGATAGCAGTGTTCACATATGCCAAAACGAACCTAGCTAAGGGGGAAACGCGCCAGGTTCAAAAACAACAGGCCAGGTGTGAAAGCACCCTAAGACCCTTCTGTATTGATTTAAAGCAACAACAGAAATCCTACCTGCCACTGTGCTAGTGATTAACAGTTTAAAAAGATGGAAAGAATGGGCCAGAAATAACTAGATTTGTGTAAAGCCCAGGGTGTAAATCTTGCCCACTGGAGTAGTGCAAAGAGGTCGAAGATTAATTGAATTCCACTTTTATTTCATCCGGCAAGTCTCATGATCCTCCTTTTAATGCAGGTCAGGTAAGAGGGGACGTGGCTGGACATCTCACAATGACCCTGGATCCAAGACAGTGTACGTAACGTCTCTACAGTCAGCCGGGACTGACAAAGCATCTGGCTGTCTGGTTTAAGTAATAGAGGTGAGACAGAATGTTATTCATCGGCTGTTTTAAAGTGTACAGTTTGGTCCTCCCGCCCACAATATTAAATTTTATAGCTCATTAAAATGGACAAATTATTTTGTACTTTCCCCTTCAGCTGTGAAAACAACTGAAAGGGAATAAAGTGTTGACAATGCAGCCTTACCATAGAGAGGAGCAGAGGGTAAGAGGATAAGAATACAGATAAGCGTGTGAAAAGAAGGAAAAAATGGGATGAAGAGATGAGAAGGGGGATAGGATGCTGGCAGGAGATGACTGCATCCTCTCTGTCCTTACATAAAGACTGTACTACTCTACCGTCTTTACTACTGGAAAAAAAGAGTGACATTGTCCAAAAAAAGTGATGTTTATATAATCATGTCCAGATTTTTAGCTTTACTAAGTAAAAAATGGCTCACAGGGTGAACAGAGACTTTCAGTCCCACAGCTGTTTTACAAAAAAGTAGACCTAAAGAGGAATCGAAAGAAGTCATTACTAATATTCAAGCCAAAATATGTTGCTTTTCCTGAATAAATAGCTAAAAGTGACTAAAGATGTTCAAAATACCTGATCAAAATTCACTTTAGCAACTCCATTACAGGTTATCAACTTGCAAGTTTCTCAATGGTGATCCTCTGACACTGTGATTTATGAAGCACTTCAAGTAGAGTGGTGTGAAACAACAACAGGAAGGGGAAATGCCAGGGAAAACTGTGAAGGAGGATTTCCTCTAAATAACACTGGCATGGTGTTGTCTTTCCTGGATGGGGTGCTATAAACTCAAATAGAAGATTTATGTCTCAACTAAAACAGTAAAGAGAAGGGCTACGAGCAGCAGCAGGAAGATTTGCATTTCTTTCCACTTATAGCGTCACTCATAAGTGGAAAGCTGTGCGGTGTATATGCACCACTTTTGAAAGTTTAGGAAACCCTTAATGCCTAATTCTACAGAGTCATTCAACTGGACAGCAACTTGAAGTGACAAAGCAACTGAAAGTCATACACTTCTAAAGAGAGTTGGAAATTTCAAAAACACTTGAGTGACAGCCACTTTTGACTATGCAAGAAAGATTAGTAGTGTTTATTTTTATGCAAATGATGAGAATGATATGATAAGAACAGCTACTTGCAAACAGCAGCAATTTTGTCATTTTTAAAAGTCGAAACTGTAATCAGAATGGAGCAGGTTTCTGGTCTAATTGTGAGCAATTCATCTGTGGATGTTGGCTTTGTCATATTTAATCTCTTTCCACTGACATCCCTTGGGGCACACAGGCTGTAAGATAATGTTAACCATTAACCAAACAGACATAACTCACATTCAGTCTGCATTCTGCTATGTAACGTCCACCATCCAATCAATTTCCATTTGATAAGATCAAGTTTGCTGTAGCCAAATATTCAATTTCACTGGGAAACGTTATGGAAGTGAAATAGGTTGAAAATGCCAATTCACAACTGGCATCTTCCATCAATTACTGTTCAAAGGTTTGGTCCACTTTTATTCAGCAATGATGCATTAAATTGATCTACAATGACAGCTGTTGTTTTGAATTTTATTAGAATGATTTCTGAAGGATCATGTGACACTGAAGACTGGAGGGTTGGCTGATAAAACTTCAGCTTCAACTGTTTCCATACATGACTCCCACTGACCATTTTGGTTTTTGAGTAAAATTCCAGGACACATAAAAGAACTAGAAAACAAGAGAGATATAGAAGCACTTGACTGAGGTTGTAAATAAATACAATAAATATGGCCCTAATTTCGGTGGGAGGTCCCACTCGGGCAAACAAGGTAACAACCGCATTTTCTCCATCCCATGTGATCCCCAACGAGAAATGCCTCCAGCATGTAAGGATGCCCGCAGCCCATCCGGGAGACAGATGCCAAGCAATTAAACGAAAACTCACTGACAGGAAAACAAAGGGCTGCATTGTAAAAGAGAGAGAGAGTGTGTGTGTGTGTGTTTTCTTCACTGATCAACTCCGCCACAAAGCAGCCAAGGAGCAGAGCGACAAACCCAATAGCTGTCAGTGCAGCTTTCATCTCGCTTCCAACCCAGACTTCAGGGGGGAAAACAGATGCCGGATGAAACCGTCACCCATCTTGGTTCCTTTACGGTGAATGCCATGCTTGTGTTTTGACTGTAGTAGTAAAATCATTTAATTGCTACTTCAAGCCAAATGTGTAATTTCTCTGGGAATCCAGATTTGGTCAAAACCATCCGAAATTCCCTTGTCGGGTGTGTCACTACACGGAAAAAAATTGAGAAAGAGAGAGAGAAAGGGATGAAAACACATATGCTCTCCTCAGCACAATACCAGGGCTACAATTATGGACATGGAGTGCCAGGAAGACAACATTCTGTCCCATTACTCCCACTGGTTTAAGGGATAGTACACCAAAAAATAAATAGTCATCATTTACTTACCTTCATGTTGTTCCAAACCTCTACGAATGACTTTCTTCAGTTGAACACAAAAGAAGATGGACAAACAACATTGCCAACCATTGACTTTTCATCGTATGAACCCAAGTTTGAAATGACATGATTGTAAATTTGTGGTAACAACTGCACATTACATGTCATAATCAACCCAAATATTAATGTGTAGGGATGGGATGCGACTTCACAGTTTGCTCTCAATCCATAAATCACATTCAGTGTTTTAGGCCAATGCAAACTTATAAAGAAGCTGTGGCATTGCCTAACTTTTCTTCCCTCCCCCTAGAGGTCGTTTTCTCCCACTGCACTGGCTCAAGAGGAGCCAAAACACGCTAGCATGCGCCACTTTCCAACACTCGCGGGCAAAAGAAAATCAGAAGTTCACCGTGCTGAAGTGTCTGTTTCCATGGCAGCAGCTGAGAGCACGTTTACAGGAGCATGTACTGTATATGCGAGTGGACCTGCTCTCTGATATTTCCACACAACCCCGTGCACAATCACAAACCTGGTGGTGTAGCACTTTCCAAGAAACAGGAGGAAAGCAGCATAAGCCAGAAAGTTATGTGCGATTGTTCTGCTACGGTTAAAGCCAAGTGATTAATTTCTTGTGAAATCCACAGTTTAAAAAACAACTGGACATCTAGCACCTTTTATATGCAAGATATCTGGAAGATTGTAATCGCTAAAACAGCAGAACTTCCTTACAAGTTTAATACACTTAAAGTATTTCCTGAGCATGTTTTAAGCTTGAACTTAAAGCAGCACAGGCCCATCTTGAAAGCATCCCAGGAGGTCGGAAATATTGTTGGTGCATAAGCAGGTAGAGCTGGTAAAGTTTTATAGTTCATTAAAACATTGTCAAGTATCACATGTTCACAAAGGGGAAAAAAAACCCTTCAATGGCATTCCATAGCAGTGCATTACCAGACATTATAGAGGCTGGAAGGGTCTTTTAAAGCCCAGGCGCCCACCTAGGGCAGAGAGGGATGAAATAAAGCTCTGGTCATAATGACCATAACTCAACTCTTTCTTTAACCTGAATCAAAGATGAAGAAGAGAAGAGACAAACAGTGAGACAGAGAGAGAGGGAGAGAGGGAGAAAGAAGGGATCATGGGGTGGAGCATTTTCCTCCACATTCCTCAAACCAGTTTCCCAGGCTGTTGAGTTGACTGAAGAAGTGAGTAAAAGTTTGATTCTAACTCTACAATTAATGAATTAGTCTTAAACAGTCAAAACTACAACAGATGATGAGCGACAGGATATTTGGTTGTTTGCTTGGTTCCCATGCTTCACATAACTGTATATGAAAATAAATTCTAAAATTGCAAGTAAATGCTTAAAAAAATACTTAAATACTTTTATTCAGCAAGGATGTGTTAAATCGACCAAAAGTGACAGTAAAGACTTTTACTAAAGAAATTTGTTTGAAATAAATGCTGTTCTTTAGATCTTTCTATTATAAAAATAAATAAAAACATACAAATAAAAATATTAAGCACTGTTTTCAACACTGACAATAATGAGAAATGTTTCTTCAGCACCAAATAGGCATATTAGAGTGATTTCTGAAGGATCATGTGACTGTGACCTGAAGACTGCAGTTATGATGCCAAAAAATCTGCTTTGCCATCACAGAAATAAATGCCATTTAAGCAGAAAAGTGTTATTTGAAATCATAATAATATTTCAACCTTTCACTGTATTTTTTGTATCACATTCAAATGTATAAATATAGTGAGAACTCATATCCTGAGGTTACAATGAACTCCCCGGTGTCGTCGGATTGCTTGACCAGAAGAAAATGCTAAACATTTTTCTCGAACCCAATCATCACAGGCCAAGTGTTGCATCCTCAAGCAACCACATGTCCTGCTGTTACAGTAAACCCTTGTCCAGTGGCGACGGCTAAGCGAAACAAAATGTTCTGACTGGGAAACCATCCTCTGCTGTTCCACAAAACATTAAAACATGTTTTCACTCTTTCCACTGTCCCAAGACACAGCAGATTCTCCAACGTCTGTATGAAAACATAACTGCACAGAAAACAGTCCTCTTTTTTTTTGCTTCACAGAACAAAGAAAGGTTTGAAACAACATGAGGGTGAGTAAATGATAACAAGAACAATTTTGGTTGAATTATGCCTTTAAGAGACAGAGGCAAATAAATCAGTTGGCCTGGAGTCACACCGGGCTGCTTTGCAAATAGCACAGTGGAAATCCTGATACACGTTCCTCTGAAGTCTAACACCTGCTTTATGATTCATTGTCTTGTCATTTCCGTCTCACATCTCTCTTTTATCCGTTTTTTTCATCCTCTCCTCTGCTTGAGGCCATATAACCTGGATTATGGCACTATGATGGAGCTGTATGCAAACCAGTGTACATGAATGACGGATTGATTTAATATATCCCTTGCAGGCAGCAACTGATCCCTGCCATATAGTACAGAGATGCTAACAGGCCATATGGGAGAAAAAACACACTGGATTCCTTTCCAAAAGTCCAGAGATGGCAATCTGTCACATATCCGATGTTAACAAGCAGAGGAAACAGCGGAGGGCAAAAGGTCAGTGAGGGGGCTTAATCTAATAATCAACTCACAACAATTGCCCGTTTATGTGAGAACAGCCTGGCCGTCTGTGGAGTCGCAAAACAGCCAATCAACTTCTCCTAATCACGGTGATGTAAAAAATCTAACTAAAAAGGAGGGTAAATGTTTGCCACATTATGTGGCCCATGACTGACTTACATATACAAAGCAAAACCTTCACAATGCTGCGGGCTTCTCCAACAAAGCAGACTCTGTGTTCTGCAAAAAACACTTGCAGTCCACATGGTCACAGCTCTGGGACTCACATTCGGGGCTGGGCTTTTGACGTTTTACGGGAATTTTTGTATAAACGCTCACATTCGGCATGTAGCCGTAATGACTGCCACTCTCGCTCAGCTCTGCTATTTAGGGGAAGCATCTGCAATAAGGTAAAGCACTCTGTGTGAGAGTTCAGAAAGGAGAAAAAAAGACAAACAGATTCATCTAGACCACACATGCTTTTTATGGAAATCTGGCATCCTTGTTGCTCATGAAGAAGGCATGCTGAAGTGCTATAGGCATGCTGAATTGGGAACGTTACGCAAAGCGCCCTTTCTCTATGGTTTCAAAACAAATCAAAATAGAAGTGTGGTCAACCTGGGACGTTATCGGCAGCAGGCAGAGAGCAAGCAAGAAGAGACTCCTGGTCAGATATACTGTAATAATAACAGCACAAAGAGTGTTTACTTTAGAAAAGGGGACAAAACAAGCAAATCCGTCAAAAGTTCCTGTGAAACCTCAAGCAAAGGAATGGGAAAGGAATGTCCGACCAAACTTGTTTACAAGTATGTACATGTTTGGCTTGGTTTGCATGCAAATCACATCATATGAGAAAAAGTTCATTCAGTAGGAAGACAATAAATATATAAAGTGGTATTTATTACTTCACCATGCTAGAGAATTCTGTCAATATAACCAGCCATTCTCAATTCATTATAATTCCCAAATCTTCAAAAGTTTGGGATCAAGATGATTTTCTTTTTAAAGAATTTAAAGGGTTAGTTCACCCAAAAATGAAAATTGTGTCATTAATTACTCAGCCTCATGTTGTTACAATCACATAAGACCTTCATTTATCTTCAGGACACAAATTAAAATATTTTTGATGAAATCCAAGAGCTTTCTGACCTTGTGTAGACAGCAACGCAACTGACATCTTCAAGGCCCAGAAAGGTCGTAAGAACATTGTTAAAATAGTCCATTTGACACTGTAATTTTCTGAGGCTATGAAAATACATTTTGCGCACAAAGAAAACGTTCACATTAATTTTAAAATATATTAAAATCATTTTTTACGTTTTTGATTACATAAATACAGACTTGGTTAGCATAAGATATACTTCAACAAAAATAATCATAACAATCCCAAACATTTGAACGATATTTGCATGATAATAAAAATAAATGTATAATGGGACTTTATTTTATCATTCAGGTTCCACTGAAATTGGGTGAAAACTGGTCTTTATATGGTTGAAAAAAGTAAGAGGGCTGGATGACATCAGCTGTAAAGGAAGTTGTTTTAGAGCAAATGTATTATTTCTGATGCCAGATTACGAAGACTAACAATTTTGTTCACTAATGCACACAATAGAATCATTCACAATGAGACTCACAGTAATCATGGTAGATTTTGAGTGGAAAAGTAAAAAAGGTACATTAAAAGTCATGGGGAAAAAAATAAGAAAGAACAAGTGATTGGCTTTGTGAGCTTGTTATTATCATCTAAGAGAGGATTTGAGTGCGCACATACGAACAAACACTCATTCAACACACAAACAAATACACACCAAACTACATCTAAGTAAATGATGATAGAGAAGGAGGGTTTCAAAGGCCTGCAGTGTGTTTATCTGCCTGCATAGTCGACCCTCAAACATAAGTACCAACGTAGATGAAAGGCAACCTAATGCACCTCCAGCACCCACGAGTCGCTAATGGCTGACAGAAAACAGACAGGAGGAGATTGGATGGGTAGTTGTACACAGGATGCTTTAACTGTATTATCTTGGTCTCTTTACATGGCTTATCTAGCCCGATTTCAAAATAGACTAGCCAGTTTGTACGCAGTCACCTCTTCTCTCACATATACGAGTGGCCAGAAGGTTCTCAAGATAGCTTCATGAACTTTATTGGACTCAAGATGGCTTGATCAATATTTACTGAGGCCCATACCAATACAATCCTGTGTGTTACTAAAATGGATGTGGGACTGATATCAGAACGACATGATAAAGTCAAGGCAACATTGTTTTATGTGCAATCTGCTCTATAGAGCTCCTGAAGGACCAAATCGGCAGCACAGCTATGGGTCAAACATCCTTGAGGACCTGCTCAATTAATTGCAGCATTTTTGACTGATTCTTTTGCTTTAAGGCAACGGTTTCTGTACTTTGTAACTGCTCTGGTAAATGCAGGCACAGTTTATTCTATCCTTGCCAGCTATGATAGTTTCTGATCTTCAGATAAAGTGCTCTTAGGGGACGCTTTTGCATTCAAAAACAGCTAGATGCATTAAAGCTGAACGAAACTAAATGCAGGTGTCAATCAAAGTGATAAACCTGACAGCACCTAAAGCAATGAATAAAAACCAGAGGAAAACATATTCATCTAAACAAATAGAGTAGATTTACTTAAAAACTTAACTTAACATAAATGTCACTTCAAAACTTACGGGGAAAAATTTATTTTAGATTTGATAGATTTTTTACCGAAAAATCACTGCAATAAACTTTAGTTTGGGTGCGTAGATCAACCAGTAACATCACTTAAAGATAAAGGATCCGCACTCACTGTTTCTTCTTAATGACATTTATTTTTATTTTGCAACAGACCAATTGACAATCAAATGTTATGGCAGCAAGCCTTCTTCAGTAAATCATACAATAACATTTCCCACAAGAACTAAAAAAAGAGAAATCCCAGAATCTTACACATTGCAATAACTTTGAGACAAACTAGGAAAAACACATGACCACAAAAAAAATGGCCTTAAAATCATTTTAGTTTTTGTCAGATATATTCTAAGTAAAACATGTTATAAACCACCTTTATTAAACATGAAAATGTCATTAAAAAACAAAGATTGGCACCTGAGAAATTTGATGCAGCTTTTTAACGAATAACTATTACTACTAACTTTGAGGCCACAAAAAAATAAAAAAATACAAATAAAACCTAGAATAGACTAAAATTGAAACTAAAAACTTTTTTAAAATAAAATTAAATACAAATCTAACAAATAAATCTCAAATAAATAAAAAAAGCAGTAAGAAAAGGACTTCGTAACATCAATAAAATGCTTTTTTTGGGGTGAAAAAGGGTTTGTTGATTTAATCTAGACGTGTGTTTGTTTGTTTTTTCCCAAAACTGGCAGACATGTCATCCTTTCATTCTAAGACACATGAAATACTGCATGTCACAGATCAGCTCTCAAACGAAACAAATCTCAGCCAATTTCAGACTGAAAAGTGGCTGATTCCTGTGCACTCAATCCTTCCGTCCCTTCACCATTCATCACTCCACAAATCACAGATGAGCATATTAATAAAAGAAAACCACGAAAGCCGCAGACGAGGGGAAATTCTCCCACAAAGCCCTCTTTCTTTCATTTGACCAAGCAGTGGATATATCCTTGCTGTTTTGCACTCGAGAAATGTCTACATTTATCTGACACAGTAAATGTCTGGGCAGACAGCTCAGAAAGAGTGTGTGTGTGTGTGTGTGTGTGTGTGCGCTGACACAGGAGCACAGCTGTGATTCTCCTGACCTTTATGTCGCGTGGTGGGGTTGTCCTGCGTTCGCCACTCTCTCCCGTGGGAAACACAGACATCTCGGCCTAGACAGAGCACTGGCTGGCCATCAACACCACACACACACACACAAACACACACACACACACACACACACTCTAAGCAAAGTTCAGGGTATTTAAGGACACATGAGAATGGATTATCACCCATTAATAAAGCATCTAACATCTGGCACACCTTCAGTCTCTTGAAAAAAGATATGACGCTGAGGGTGACAGTCAGAGAAATATGTCAGTCCTGTCGTCGGCTATTAAGCCAGCTTCCTAAAATATGCGAAACCTGGAAGTAACCAGGTGAATGCACATCCATCAGACTAATGATGGATGGCACCACTCACCCTTGGCAAGCTAAAGCATTGTCACGTGCCAACTGGTGATTCCTACGAGAAGCAGAGGCCGGCCAAGGAAGTCCCCATCTGGCAGAAGGGAACCATGCCATGCCACCTGTGCCCATTCAACAAGACACTGACAATGACAGACAGCCTGAGGATGATATAAGAGTAAGAGAAAGAGAGAAAAACACACACACAGAGAAAGAGAGAGAGAGTCCAATGTAATGATATTAAAGCTTATGTTTAAGCTACAGTACCACATTCAATCATACATCATACTTACAGTTATTAATTTAAACAAACCCCTTTTAACATATACTACTGTTCAAAAAAATGGGTTTGGTATTGTTTCTTAATATTCCTGAAAGAAGTCTCTGTAACACTTTATTTTAAGGTGTCTTTATTACATGTTACATGTACTTACTATTCTAACAACACTTAATTATGCATATTTACATGCAAGCAACCATAAGCCAAACCCTAATCCTAACCCTAACCATAAAGTAAGTACATGTAGTTAATTAATATTACTCAGTTCTTAAATGATTAATTGCACTGTAACAAGGACACCTTAAAATAAAGCATAACCAAAGTCTCTTATGCTCACCAATTCTGATCAAAAATACAGTAAAAACAATAATAATGTGAAATAATATTTTAAAATAACTGTTTCCTCTTTTAATATATTTTTTAATAATATTTTACGATTTTTTTTATTATTGTTAATATTGATGGCAACTACCAACGACACCACAGCAAAAACACAGCCAAAAATTATCCACAGGCAGTCGCTCGCTCCCATTTCTTTTGAAAATATAAAAAAAGAGTTATTTCTAGTAAGTTGATGTAAAATTACACACTTACATCTTTAACAATTTCAAAAGAAATACAAATAAATCATGGGGAAGCAATCATAGTGATTCAGGGAAGGGCTAGAGAGGGATTGAGCTTATCAGAGATATTCCAATGAGCTGAGTAACTCCATATGATTTCCTTTGTAATTTTATGACTGCCTTTCATCTTCACAGCACTACATGCCTGCGGAGACACTGAACTCCCTCACACTTCCCGCACGTTCTCCCACAATAATGAGCTCAAGTGTATTATTTATGTTCAGGCACACCACATGCACATACTATGAATCAAGCATGTGGCTTCTCTCAAGGAGGGGGAAAAAAACTAAAAGATACTAAAACAAGCACGCTCAAGCGTGTGAATTTTGAACTTTCAGGATGTGCGCCTCAGAGTTATTCGAACCAATAAAAATCATTTTAAAGAAGCTCTTAGCCACTTCATTCAGAAAGAATATTTAAATTACAATTTTGTGAGATGAATCATCCAATTAATTGAAAAGATCAGCCTCAACCAAAATATTTAGGCTGTTTTCAGATCAGACATGGCTACTGCAGCATTACTTTGAAATATTATTTCAATTAAAAATAATTATCTGTTTTAATAAATTTTCAAATGTAATTTTTTCTTGTGATAGCAGAATCACAATGGTAGCAGAAATCATTGTAATATGCCAATTTGCTGTTCAAGAATCATTATTCTTGACAATAAAAAGTACAAAAGAACAACTTTTGTAACAATGTAAGTCTTTACCATCACTTTAAACTAATTTAATGCATCCTTGCTGAAAAAAATACATATATATTAATTTTAAAAAGGATGATTCTTGCTGACAATTCTAGCATATGCTGAATATACAGTGAATAGCTCTATATATGTAAAATCATATATGTAATACCATACATTTTAGCACTTGATCCCAAGTGTTTGTTTTATGTACAGTACACTTCTGACAGAAACGTCAGTATATCTAGTCAGCTAGATGTAAAAAACAATAATAGTCTTAGGCTAGTCTTTGGCATGTGAAATGTGAAGGGTGTGCTGGAGGCAGTCAGGGACAGTGGAACTAATGCGAAAAACAGGTGGCACCACACTTAAGAAAGGATACGTGAGTAACTTCACCCCTGGTCATGAACTCCTTCCTGTCAGCTGCTTTGCCCTGTCGATCCATTCGAGTCTCGAGAACCAGCTCCGAGTCCTTCAAATCAGGAATCAAATCTCTATAACTCCCCTCTCTGACAACATAAGGTCACACCACATCCATTAAAGATGCAATCCATCACTGAAGCAACTGACAGGACACTTGCAGCACAGAAAAAGCAGGTGCCGTCACACAGAAACAGTGCTTTTGGGTGGCCGTGTCTCACATTGGCCAAATCTTGTTTGATTAATTAAAAGATAAGTTCAAACTAAAATAGTGTTTACATTTTTTTAATAATAATAATAAATTAACAAATTGCAATATCCTGCATAGGAATCGGTGATAGAAACAAAAACATATACCACGATATGAGAAATTTAATTTTACAATAACGACACATATACACATTTTATATATATATATATATATATATATATGTATTTTTTTTTATAACAGAAATTTCATAATTCTTGTCACCAGTGTCAATATCACAAAAAACTAATACCAGCCTAAATGAAAAAAAATGTACTCATTGAAGACAAGTATGATTAAATAAGAATAATAAACTAATTACAAGAAATAGGACAAAAAAACTACAGTTGAACAAATAAATAAGAAATGCATTGTATAAAGTTCTTTACTGTGTAAATTAAAAATAGATTTATTCATATTAAAGTTACAAAATTGATTTAGTCAGGAGCAGTGAGGGATTTTCTCTCTTTTGTTGTTTCATTAACAATAACGTCAGACAGCAGGAATATAAGACTGCTGTCACTTTAAGAGCTGCCCCGATCTAATTTACATTTTTTTTTGTTTCTTAGCTGTTTGCTTTCCCTTAATACCAGAATCACTGTGTTTACAAGAATACTTGCAAAGACAGGTATTTTGACACATACAAGTGTTTGTATTTAACCGTTCAAGCCTTACAAAGCAACAAAAGTAACTCCATTCAATACTAACCGTCTTCATGTACACGTGTCTTTCTGAGAGCACATGTACATAGCGAAAAGAGTTCACTTTCACTGCTAATTTCATTTCAACGGCTTAAAATCACTTTTTAAATGCAACATCACGTGAGCATGTAACTGCGATAAAGATGATAGTCCAAAATCTCTTACCGCTTGACAAATTTCTAGCAGTTAATCATGTCTACCGGTATATCGTGCTAACTGAAATCCAATACCTATTTCTTTCTAAATTTGCTTTATTACAGAATATAGGGAGATTTATTTATTTATTTATTCTATAATAATCTCACTATTTTCCCCTCACACAGTGACAAATGAGGCAAAGCATCATATCTGGAGATCACTGGCATCAATTTTTTTTTTTTTTAAGTAAAAAAATATAAAAATTACTAATGACCTGTGCAACTTCTCCATTCAACCACCACAAAATAGTGTGTGTATTCAGACGGATGTTGCCACACTACGCCAGCTCTGCCAACTAGCAGAGAGGACTCCCACAGTGGTGAAGATAGCATTCGTCATTCCTGCCACGTAACCTGGTCTGAGAAGAATCTGACATGTTGTGGACATGCCAGGCCCCCTGAGCGCTCCAAAAGGAAAGCGTAGTATTCGTGCTGATTTTTATGAATGAGTGTCGAGAGCGGCGGATGAATCATGACTTCTGTTCAGAGCTAGCCAGAAGGCAGACGCCAGATCCACGCACATACACACGAAATGTATGCCTACATTCACTGCCTTCCTCATACAAAGCAACCAGACGAGACACACAAACATGCAGGAAAACGTGTAGGGTGAACATTCGGCTTTAT
>NC_039260.1:9928774-10105231 GCF_003368295.1 Carassius auratus
ACAGCTCCCCCCTTCTATTCCCGCCATCAACTGACCTGGCATTACAAAACTTTTCTGAAGACAAAGAACAGACAAACACTCACACACACAAACAGACTCACACTACAAACATAGCAAAAATACCTACAGTCACCACCAGGGGCTCTGTTTAGACTTTATAACAACAGTGTCAGTTTGGTGTCAGCATCATAGTAGTAAAAGTCAATAAACATAAAAAAAGAAGATAACAGAGCAATCAGAATAAATCATTGACATACCAAAACATTTAGTTGATGTAAAAAAGATACTTGTTTGACTTCATCTGACCAATCAGCAGAAAGAAGATGTTTATTAATTTTTCTACCCCTGAATGAAAAAGGAAGCTGAATTCTTGTTTTTTGAAAAACATAAATGACAAAATTAAAAGGAGCCATTTTTCTACTTTCAATATTAAAAAAAAAAAAAAACTGAATAAATGATACATGGATTCAACAGCTATGGTTACATACAATAATAAACAATAATGGTCATAAAAACCATAAGGATTTCCAATTAAAAGTTCTTTCAGCCAAGTGAATTGCTTTGTGTATTCAAAGGCCAAATTGAATTGTTCACGAAATTAACTCAACAGCTTTTCACATCCACTTAGAATAAGTTTATTCCTGAATTAAATCAAAATCCATTTCCTTATCACCAGAGCTATATTATTATCCAAATCATAAGAAGGTTAACAAACATACATATCCAGTCACAGTGAAGACAAACACTGCAAATGGAAATTGCATTACATATGGAAAGTCCATAGACTCCAGATACACAAATACACAGAGGTGACGGTAACAAGCGCATGCAAGAACAGGCAAGGAATGCTTTAATGGTCTTACATTTCAGAAAAAAGCAAACAATAGGGCTGCTGTGGACACCCTCATCTCATAACAAACACACAAGAGCTGATCGCTGATTGGTCGCTGACAGCAACTCTTGGTGCAGTAATTAGAGAGAGAGGACTGAACCAAATTGACTACAAAACCACTGCGTGCCATTGAAGAAACATCTGTGCACAAGAAAAACAAGGCAATTATGCCAAAGGGTGGAGAAGACTGTCCTCCACAGAGAGCCGGACGGGCTTCAACAAGCGACACGGAGAGGCTACGCCACCATCAAACCAACACTGAAGAAGTGTTCAGAAGTCCAAATCATTTTAGTGAATCACTTAGTTTGAATGGTTAAAAAAAATGGTTCGATTTCACAGGGTCAGTCAAAATGTTCTGTGATTTGTGAATTGGTTTGACTGAATCATTAGAAAGTACCGGTTCAAAGCAGGTCAGGCATCACTTGCCTTCATCGCCCACAATTCATTCTTATTCTCCCCCATTGTAGAATTAGTTTCTACAAGAATGGCCTCAACTTTTTTTGAAAACCTTCAAGCTCCAAGTCAACAGAAATCAGTCTTCACAACCCACAGTTATTCTGTAATGTGAACCATTTCAGTGTAAAAGCATTTGCATTGGGGGGGAGGGGGGGGGCAAGGCAGGACTTTGGCAGGATTTGATTGTGAAAATTGTTTTCTATATGCAAGGTGGTGGAAAGATGAGTTGGCAAAAATGAGGGCTTGTTTAAGGGATGTTCATTTTAACCGGATAACCATTAATCGACCGTTAAGAATTTTGACAGATTAATACAATCGGTTAAACTGTTTAAAAAGACATTTATCTATTTCAGTAATTTATCAAAATATTTAAAAGGGTTTTCTGCATTGTTAAAATAGGCTACGCTGTGTTCCAATCTATATGATCCCTTCACTGTGTTTACAGCTCCTTACTCCCTGAGCAGGGGTTTACTTCACTTCAGAACATGGACTGGAACTGGAAACTATTGATGTAGCCTATTGTTGTAGGGTTGTCTCTGTTAATCTGGTCTGTGAGCACAAATGCATTCGGGGGCGTGGCTTTGGACAGCGATTTCAGGTAGGGGGAGACGTTCGCTTTCAGTGCTATCAGGCTAATGTTAGCATTTTTCAAGATCTATTGCACCTTTAAGTGGACAGTTCCTGAGGAGTTACCATGTAAGTACACTGGTATTACAGTTGTGCACCAACTCCAACTCCTCCCACTTTACATATCCTTAACATATCCCAGGTATTTACATTACCTACCCACTCCACCCCCTGGATCCCATTTCCACCCCTAAACCTACCCATCTCCACCCCTTGGATCAAATGCTTCCAATTACTCTTATACATATTATTGTTACAAAATGTAGTTATATAATCCTGTTACACAAGCACTTGAGGTTGTTACGTGTGTAGTTACAGAAATATTATAGCTGTAGATCCTATGTATCAATATATACACATTTAGTTACTATGTAAGTACACAAGTATTAGGGAAACTTAATATACCCCTAAGTTCCCTCGTCTATCCTTGCCATTACCTTGTTATTCTCATAAGGTTCAATCTTTTTCACCATTCAACATTTGTTCCTCATGAACAAAGCAAGCGGGCGACAGTAGGAAAATGCTGGGGTTTCGAAACATTGACGGGAAGTGTACACAATCAGACAGGTGGCAGCCCACTGCTTGTTCCAGTGAGTTCTTTGGAGAACACAGATCAATCAGTCGGATCATTAATACATCCTTTCTGCTGTGACTACCAGTCGTCCTCTTTGTCCGGCTGTTTGAGCCTTGGATACAAGTGAGTAACTCCTCCCCACCTCTGCAAAGGCAAAAACACGGCATTCAGACACAAGATTACCATACTGAACAGGTGTGCAGAGGAGCAAGTGCTGACACGATGTGGGCGGGACTGTCGAGAAGAGCCTGTATCAGCAGCGCAAAGGGGAGTCAATGGAAAAAAAGGACACTCACTATGAGTCGCCCACTGCTGTGGATTAAATATCCCAGTAGGGTAGCAGCATGTCACCCCTGTTCTTTCTCCTGATTGTCAGATTCAAAGAACTCCACCAGCAACAAACAAACAGTCCAGCTATAACAGAGCACAATTCTGAGGAGGGTTGATTTCCTCTGTTTGTTTTCAGGCGGAGGGAAAGGGGAGGGAGAGCAGCTCTGCCACAGCTTCTCTGAGCCTGGGACTTGCACGGTCTGCAGGTTTCTTGAAGGCTGGGGTGGGACTGTGGGAGAGCGCTGTAGTGTTCTCATCCATTATGTTTTTCCCACCATTCTTGTGTGCTTGGGAGAGGAAGAGGGAGCAAGCATTCATAACAGTAGTCCAATTTCCCAGGCATTCCCAGTCAGATGTAGGGGACACACTGGCATTCATATCTTCTGACCTTATGACTACAGAGATAAGAAATCATAGAAGATATTTTGTCCCCAGCCAGGTGGTTTTCTCACATTCTACTGACCATATTAACAAAAAAGGGCCATTTAGGGCATCAAAGTACTATTGTAATATCTAGCCAAACTGAAATCCTCAAATTAACTCCAAATTATCAAAGAATGTCTGCAAAATGAATAAACATATTTATAAACTAGTGGTCAAGCATCATGGTTTTTAAATGCTAATGCCAATAGCAAATAAAATGTACACAAATTGTACACAAAAGAATAAAATAAAACATAACCCAAAAAACTTCTCTCAAAAATAAGGTGTGTAGGAACCACATCCTTCATAAATACATACAAACACACACACACACATATATATACCGACCAAAACGGATTTCACAACGGTCAATATACAAACTTGAAGGGACAAAAAAGAACATGGATTTTACCCCAAATTTACTGAAACGTCACCAAACATTGAAAATGGTTTACCATTTACTGATCAAAATTTCTCAATATTGCCAAATAATCACCCTGGCTAATATATAGGCCTACCACTGCTGCACAATAAGTCATAGAAGAGCCTCAAACCTATGGCCAAATTATATCAATCCATCACTAGTATAGATACAAAAGTACAAAAATGCATATATCAGCCAAACAGAAAATGGGTACAGTTACATATAATGTAGGGTTCAAAAAGAATATTTTATAGATGGGTTTAGCTCCTTCCTTCCAGAATATCACCTTAAGTCACAGAATTCCTTGTTTTGTCTTCAGGACCCTCCATCTTCAGCTACTTTCAATGCCTCTGATCCACTGGTGGACAGTCTAGTCATAACTCTCTCAACACAACATAGATTACACTAACCAAATATTTACCTGGCAAGACCCTGCCATAGAGACAGACCTCAAGTTCCCAAGCAAAGCTAACAGTATCCCTCCAACTTAGCGTTATCTTATGCAAAGCTTCATTCAGTTTCACCATACACGCCGCTATTCATTCGAGTCCCATGTGAAGGAATGAACCCTATCTTAAATGCCAGCAGATGTGAATCCATCAGAAATAAAAGCTGTAATGAATCAAACATTAGCGAGATCGAGTATGGTTGGCAGGTTCTTACCTTTCTGGCAGTCGTTTGAAGTCCAGCAGCGGTAGCTGTAGTTGTCATTGAAGCTGGTCCTAATGCACTGCGGGCTATCCTCCATGATACCTGGACAAACATCACCGCATTCTTTGGACTGCTTGTTCCCAGCGATGTAGTTGTTAAACTCTGCATCCATAATGAGTGACCAGTCCACCGAGTCCAAGTAGCACAGCTCCGGGTTCTTTTCAATTCTTATCGCGCCTCTGGTGATGTTCCTCAGGTTGTAGAGGCCGATATCTTTCAGGCTGGTCATTTCGAAGATGACCAGGGCGTAGTTGTAGAACAGGTTGCGTCCCCGGATGACACTGAGGTTGGGGAAGAGCATGCTGAGGCTATCAAGGCCGGAGACTCGGAACAGGAGAAGGTAGTCGGTGACCATGGTCAACTTGGGGAAGGACAGGGTGCGAAAGTGCTCCTGGTTGAGGTTATTGTTCTTGTCTCCAATGAGGAGGATCTGAAGGTAGCCTTCCACCACCGTGCAGTTCTCCAGCTTCTTGAACTCACTGATGTCATTGCGGATATCAATGTGAGGACCACAGACTGGAAAGGAAGAGAGAGAAAAGTACAGTTAGACTAATATGATCAAGACATAACTTTTTAAGGGTTAGCAGCCAATAGCCAAATAGCTATTTAAGCTGCTTTTTGTTGTTGATGATGTTGTAGTGAACTATAATTCGATTTAGCTACATTCTGTCAAATTGTTCACATGCATGTTTGATTAATTCATATTTTTAAGTTTTATTTGTCATTTACACAATCAAAAGTAACAACTACAAGGAAAAACTACAGATATATTGGAATATAAAATTAAATTAAAGAATATTTCAATAAAAAATTAATTGAAGCTTGGTTCAGTTCTTATCAGGATTTTGAGATGTGGACACTGCATTTAAAAATTAATGCAAGCTTGCAATTGCTTGAGGAGGGACGGGGTTGAGGCAATCCAAATCGAAGGAAAAGTCAAGCATGCGTCACCACCAAGTTTGATGTTTCTTGCTGAATTTGGTTCAAATATTGTTTAAAAATTAAACATACATGGATGCATCATTCAAAATAAGATTAAAAACATGCTTTTGGAAAACAGATTGGCTTGTCCTATATACCAACCAATATGATCAACATGTGCATGAGTAATATTATGAAAATCGATAAAGGCTTATATTAAACAAACTTCAAAAATTATAATGCAGGTAAACAGTAGCATGAATCTAACACATGGGACGATATCATACGTCAAGAAGGTTTACATTCTCACTAAGTGAGTAGAGTATTTCACACCACAATCAAAAAACCTAAGGGCTTCGTCCTGGATGGGGAAAGAGATCAGCAGAAGAATAGTCTTGACATATGAGCTCCTTTGGCTAAACCTTTTATGTTCTTAGAGAGGCTTAGGTCACCTTCTCTGATAGAGACAATATCGTAGGGCCTCTGTGAGACAAATGGAGAAGCTTCTCCCTGCCATGTGAAAAAAACAACACAACCACGGCTGCCTGAGCACATGGTCCCACACAGAAACAACCTTATCAATCTCTTTTTACAACCACGCTCTAAACAGCCCTCTGAGAGGTCCAGAAGACAGTGAACTTTTGAGAAATGGGGGAAGGTCAAAATTACAACAATCTCAGATTGCCTACTGTGCATTATTCTGACAGGAGTGGAAACCGCTTTCCCTGACAAGAATTTCCTGCAAAAATGACACGCTTCATGAATCTAAATCCCATTTGAGGTTACCGGTGTGCCAAAAATAGCGAACTCGTTGTTTAAAAATATCTTTATTTGCTCCTCACAGTGTATTCTACTCATCCAAAATTAGAAAGGAAATCATTGCTCCACGAGAAAATAGTATTTGCTTTCCCGTATCATCACAAATGCCCCAGGGCTGCAATCGGGAGTTATGTCTCCTTTGTTTCATTGCAGGATTTTTTTCTCCTCCACAATCCCGGGAGAGGGAGGAGAGCCGAAGTGACTCACACACAAAGACTAATTTGTTTGTTGGTAAAGAGAGACTTTAGTCCTCAGTTCCGGTTGGATCCATTAATAAATTCAGACGGCCTGGCAAGACACAAAGAGGAGGGAGACACAGAGTGGGAAATAGACAGTGATACGGTGTCAGTTAAACAAAAGTAGACCAAACTGAAGTGAAAAAAACACTTGACAAGAGGATATGCATTCATTCACATCGAAAACACACATACACACACCAAATAAATAAATAAAGAATATGTGCAACGTGCTTAAATGCTTAAAAACATCTCCTAAAACTGGCACAAAAGAAGCGTGAAGCCGACTGACACAAACGTGCCCACCAGTTGACCTCCACACTGAATCCTCCAGGATGACCCAAGGCCAAAGAGCTCAACCAGTTCCTATTTCCCTCACAAAGATCCGGCTCTTCCGTAAACACAGGCAGTCAGAGAAGCATCTGAATCCTTCTCCACATTGTCAGGCTGCCGTTGCTTTCAGCAGGTCAGATTAAACGATCCAGTGCAACCGGGCTCGACAGTTTCCTTCTAAATGCAGGACTACACATTTTCAAAGATCACCCTGCAGAAATATTGATTTCTTGCTCACTTTTGGAACAATTCGGCTTGCATAAACTTTTAAATCTCTCTCGCTTGCGGTTTTTTTATAAAGTTTGTACTTCTGCTTTGCAGAGGAAATAACACAAACGGAAATTATAAGACTTTTTGTGTTATTGTTCGAGAACACAAGAGACTTCATTTAAAAACATGCTGATTATAATTATTATTTACAAAAATAAAAATAGTAGTAATTATTATTATTAAATACTGTTTTTATTTAAAAAGAAATGCACAAATAGGTCTATTGGTTGTCACACTTCAGCGTTATTAATTGATACTTAGATAGTATCAGTCAGTCTCTATACCCTCTAGTGGAAAATTGTTCCTTCCCACTCAAACAAACCATAACAAATTGAATTGAGAATGTGTGTAGTCAAAAACACAAGTGAACCCCACTCATTGGCCGCAAGATATACGAGTGAGGACATATGTGGCTTATTCTCTTCAAATCATAACCTCTAGGGTACAGATTGAATGACAATTACAGTCATTATGAACCACCTGCATCACACTGGCTAAAACTAATATTGTGTCAGTCATCTGAAATGAAATCTCAGAAGCGCTACAGTGGGAATTATGTAAATGCATGTTTGAAAGTAACAGTCACAAAAGCTTATTCCACTTTTTAAGAGAAAGAAACATAATACAAAGGTAAAACTCTCACATCCTTCCCCCAACACCTCAACATTGAGAAGCAGTTTTAAGGTCCTCAAATTATTTTCCCAAGGAGAATCATCAGGAATCAGTTTATATTATCTGGCCCCAAGAAGTTATGTGCTCAGTTTTTGTTCATGTCACCTGAACTTCTTGTCTTACCAAGATGCAAAATTCAACTGCAAATCAAAAAAGCCTACAGTGGTTGGGAGAGTCCTTCATTCACTGTAGTTTTCACACCATGGTACAAACAGACTGGCCTGAAATCCAACTCCTGCCGTTTACATGTGATAACCTTTTGCAGGCCATCCACAGGAATCCCTGTACCTCTGGGAGAGACAAGGGAAAAACAAGACTTCCATACTGTCCTTTCCAAGATCCAGTCTGTAGCCTATTGGCCTTACCAAACATTTGTCCAAATGAAAAAATACACAGCTATTTATTTGAAACCAAAAGCCCCACACTACAGTACGTCTTAACTGCAGCTGCTAAAGTGACCAAAAGAAAATGACGACCCTTGTGGGACCGATTTATATCTTCAAGAGATTATCAGAGGTTACTGAAACCACCCAGAGTAATCGTTCTCGGAAAACAACACAATTTTAGCAGTTTTCCCGCACTTCAATCTGGTGGAGCGTTGTTTTGATGCTCAGTTACTCACAAGATAAGAAGCCAAATCCACTTGAAAGCGACCATCACTATGCAGAGCATTTGATGTGAGAAGGCACTTTTATATATGACCAATGTTAAAAAGTTTTGGGTCCTACTCCGTAATATTTTTGAAAGAAGGCTACCTCTGACCAAAGCTGCATTTATTATTAAAAACAGTAACATTGTAAAAATGTTAAAATATGTATTTTCTATTTTCATATATTTCAAAATGTAGTTTATTTCTGTGATAGCAAAGATAAATTTTCATCAGCCAATACTGCAGTCTTCACTGTCACAAGATCCTTCAGAAATCATTCTAATATGCTGATTTTGTGCTCAAGAAACATTTCTTATTATCAATGTTGAAAAGCATTTTGCTGCTTAATAATTTAGTGCAAACCATATTATACATATATATATATATATATATATATATATATATATATATATATTTCATTCTTTTTTTTTTTTTTTTACAAAAGAATCATTGATGAATAGAAAGTTCAAAAGAACAGGTTTTTTTTCTTTTTTCTTTTTTTGATACCAAAATATTTTTTATAATAATTTACATTTCTTTAAACATATTTGAACTGTATTGAACCCATATTTTTATTTTATTTTCCCATATTGGTTGATAATGGATATTTAATTGTGATACTCACTCCCACCATTTTTACATTTAAATTATTCTTTGCCAAGTAGAAGTTTAACTTTATAAAAACAAATAATTTAACTGTTAAACTTTGTTAAATGTAATCTTAAACAAATCTCCACTTTCCATACTGGACTTTTTTTTTAATTAGCTTTAGTTAAAAAGTTATATTAATTTATTCAGAAAAAACATTTTCAATTTTGGGTTTTAAACATTTATCAACCATTAAATTAAAATAATTATTGGTATCAGTTTATCAGTATCAGCCTGATTTGTGTCTGTTGCATCCTTTACTTTCACTTATCTTTCGTAAACTTCTGCCTCAGCAACATACCATGTTGTTCCATCTTTCAGGCAGAATTTTGCTAGCTGAGCATGTGAAGGGGGGCCAGAGGTGTTGTATTACTAGTTGGGCTCTGACATATGAGCTTGTGCTTTTGAAGTGAGGGCCACTGAAGGGAAGTGTAGCACCAGACCAGTGGTCAGATGACTTCCAGCATGTAGAGGATTAAACAGCAGTTGAGGTGGCAGGTGTGAGTGCTGTGGAGCACAAACTAGGATCTTGGTCATGCTCTCTATGCCCACTTCCTGCGGAGATGACTCAATACCCCCATCGCACTATGGTGACGCTACTCGAAGGGACTTCTAAACAAAAGTTAGTTATTAAATGAGTGCAACAGTCACTTCCAGAAAGTAATTTTGTCTTCGACACTGGATGGGATTTTGACTTTGATACTGGGTGGCATGTCCTCACGAATCCTTTTATGGCTTGTTTCCACTGAGCCAGTATTCAGAATTCAGTGTTTTGAAACAACATGTGGGAAAGTAATTTTTTAGGGGAATTGTCCCTATAAAGTGGATGAACACTTTTGTGCTGAATAAAAAAGAAAATATTTTGAAGAATGTCGGTAACCAAACAGTTAGCAACATAGGTAGCAACTGCCTTCCATAGTATGGAAAATAAAAAAATTATACGGAAGTCAGTCAACTTTTTGGCAACCAACACTCTTTAAAATATATTCTTTTCTGTTCAACAGCTGAAAGAAATTCATACAGGTTTGCACCAACTTCAACAATGACAAATTTTTCATTTTCATGGGAACTAACCCTTTACATAACAAAATATTCACACTGTGGGAAGCTGTCAGTGTGTAAGCAGCTCGCTGAACCTTTAAGATTGTTCGACTCTAGCATTGAACATGCAGGCACGAACTAGCACAGTGACACCGATTCGGGGCGGCGGGAATGACTCAGAGCTCTGCGCGGCACCGGATAAACAGGCACGAACGCTCCCACACTAATGATGAAGCACAACTCAGCAGAACCAGAACAGAACATGGGATGGGGAGACACAAAGAAATGTGAAGAGAGTAAGAGAAGCGTTGGTCACTACAGCGCGCATCTGAGTCATAGGAAGAGACTCAGTTAGCCAGAGGGGCGCTTAAACACACCAGAGAAAGCATTTGATGAGTAGGATGCTCTGTGGAAAAAGGCAGATAAGTCTGAAGTTCATTCCTGAAACTTATTCGGAGCATCTGACGCAGCAAAAACTCTAGCATGTAGGCAACACCAGAATACCTAATACCACAGACTAGGAAAAGATGGGCTATCAAATAAACAGCGAAAGATGTCACCCACTATATGCTCCTATTACAATATCTCACCTCGGTGACTGCCATTTCTCTCCTGCTTTTCATAGGCAATGGATACAGTCATAACAGCAGATCAACCCTTGCGTTTAGTAAGACGTGGAGGTCTGTGAAGATACGAGGCTGAATGTAGGAGTGGGTGATAAAGAATAATGTATTTTTAATCTCAACTTTTAGCCACATCTCTGGAGTACGAGGTGCAAGGTTTCAGGAAAAGCTGGCCCTCGCTGGGACTTTTAAAGTCTGTGCGTGTGTCAGCGTTTAACAGCAGCAAACGTTGTGACTCGCACTCCGCCGCCAGGCTGTCCGGAGGCCGTCCGTGTGAACGGCTAAAGCCCAATAAAACCGTTCACAAACTCGCTACTCTTCAAATCAACAAAACCAAGTCTGTTTCCCTCGACATGTATTTTTACATGTTCTATTTTCAAACCTCATGTTTCTCCTCTCGCTCACTCGCCCTCTCTTTCTCAGTGAACCATGGAGGCTTGTTTGCCGTATACTTGGAAGAAGTGGCATGGAAAGTTTACTGTGGTAAAACTTGAAAGGAGGCTAAATTACATTTTATTAGCCTTACCAGATTTTTTAACTGAACAGGATGAAAAAAAGACCAAAGACGACTTCTCCATGGAGCATGGCCATTAATTTAGGATGGAATATTTTATTACCCTTTTACACAGTATATGAATAATTCTGCAATAAGCCTGAAGTGAGATATATAATTATATATATATGCACACACAGTATATTATTTGTATTGGACAAAATTTCACTATCAGTGCATCCCTACTGAAAAAACATCTAATTGCCAAAACCAACTATCTTCTTCATAACCCTTAATTATTTAGCTGGTGTGAACTAACATCCTACAATTTTTTTCTATTCCTATACATTCTATTTCTATTCTATCATACCCAGCCTAAACATAACTGTTCATTGCTAATCAACCCTTTAAAGTCAGAAAGTAAACCAAATCAGTGAAATCAAAACTTGTGAAATTGACCCAAACCCAAGAGAAGAGAGATATGAAACCGGTTTTGCGCCGATTGAGGTCAGTGTGTCAGTGGAGTGTCTTTTCAACACTTTATGAGACAGAGATGCACAGGACAATGCAATGATGGAGTCCACGAGTGAGAGCTTACCCCCCACATAACCCTCTCTCTATATAGGGCCAGTGCTGCTGGTCTCTGCAGGGTGTGAGAAACAGACCCCCCTGACATTCAAAGTGGCCTGGATGTGGGACTGGCCACTTCGGTCAATGGCCCTGAATTGCATCCTAACTCCTTTTGAATGTAAATGTGAGTTTAACCCAAAGAATGGCCCACCTTCATTATGCCACAATGCAGCCCCCACACAATCACAATTAGGCATTTGATGACACTAAAGCTGCAAAAACATTACAAATACATCCACCTACAACCACAAGATGTTTTAAAACAACGGAAGGCATGAAAATTGACAGCAGGAATAGCGTTATCAGACGCCTTTCTTGAAACTATTGAACATATCACTATCCAATTAATTACTAAATAAAAGAGACTGAAACAAAGAATTTAGGCAACCTTCCTTCCAAAAAAAAAAAAAAAAAAAAACACCTCACTAAGTCTAAATCCAATTGTAATCCAATAAATATTTTGATATCCACAGTTACAAACCATTTCAATTTTGTTTGTAGTTCAAAAATACAGATATTATCAGATAATCAAAACTTGTCAAACCAAACCCTGTGGGCTGGGGATTTCATTTTGGCATAAATATTTTAGTCCAAAATGAGCTGATAAGGAAAAACGATGGATTTACGGATTTATTTCGTTTTCAGGTTTGCCGTCTTGACTGTAAGGTTTTCTATCGGATCATCTCTTACAGTGTGCTGCGACCGTGACAGAGGCTCAATTCAGTTAGCCAGAATGCTCTGACACTGCAGTCTCTCGGCCAACGAAACATTCACTCATTTTGAAAAAGACAGATCGACCGTGAAGTAGGAATTTACTTACTTTTTATCCCTATTCTCTAATGTTTATAACATTAAAGTAGTGCTATTCTGTGGAACACAAAAGGAGATGTTAGTGGCTGACAGCCTCAGTCTTCAATGACTTTCAGAGCATCTTTTTCATGCACTGAAAGTAAACAGTGACTGGGACTGTGATTCAGCTTTACACCTTTTTTGTGAGCCACAGAAGATGGAAACCATTCAGGGTCAGTAAATTATGACACAATAACCATTTTTGGGGGGGAACTGTCCCTTTAAGCCTCATCAAATCTCTAGTATAATCCCAAACACAAAATCTATTTTGAGGTAAGAAAGTACAAATGTATGGTTTATAATTCGATAATGGAAACTTAATTACAAATCTGGTATCATCTGAATCAGCAGGTTCTCTCGTTTAATTTGATATAAAATATTCACATCTACATGTTTTTATATAGAACTACAGACAATAAAGCAAAATGTGTTACAAAACTCCCCTTTATGACCCTCCTGAGGACAAGCACATGGTCAGCGAATCTGAATATGACCGAGTAACGTTTACATTTACTGCCTGTGTGGATTAAATATGACCTGAAATATACATATTATAGAGGCAAATGCTTTATATATGGCAATTATCACGTAGCTTCAAAATACCAACGTTATCCATCTTATGAATAATTCATAAAGCACGCTAGACTTACAACACATCCGATGTCACGACAATTAACTGATGGGCCTAGAGACGTCAGAACGAAAAAAATCTAAAATGTATTGTTAGTCTGAGGGAAAATCTAAATTTTTATGAAAGAAAGAAGTCATAATTCACTAATAAACTTGGTCGTGTGTTACTAGGCCCTTTTGAATAGCTATAACGTTACCTGAATATCTAAAGCAACGCATGCAGGTAACTTAACTCGTGCTTGACATGAGTCCATAAACAAACGCGAGGAGACTGAAACGATGATCAATAAAGGTATCCATAAGACAAGACTACAACGATATATGGAGTCATTTTCTCATTAGAATAATTAAACACAATCCTGATTTACCTTCTCCATGCGCAGACCACAGGCAGATGGTGGAGAGAAACAGCAGAGGACCCCAAAATAAGGTCCAAACATCCCTCGCCGTTGTAGATCTCATTCCTAAAATTCAGGTTTCCAAAAAAATCGAAAGCTGAAACCGCAGCAAAGCGCGACGCTGGTTCCTGTAAGCAAGCAAAAAGTCCAGAAGAATCTGCTTTGGGTGAGCAGATAGTTCCTTTACGTTACCCGTTAAGATAACGGGAGGCGAGGAGGGAGTAGATAAAAGATATCTGGTAATAATTGTAGAATTTTCCTTTAATGGAAACATTAATATAAATTAAAACACTGTGTTATTCTTGCCAGCAATTAAATGATGCAATCGTATGGGAGCCACGATTTTCACTCGACCGAAAATCTGCATCTTCAGCCTCCATTTCTTGTAAACCCGAGAGGGGCGCGCAGTACGGCCAGCGGAACGAGCGCGTTCTCCTCCAACAAAAACACCTTGTGCGAATGAGGCTACGCCAGTGTGATGAACTACGATATACTGATGATGTACGGAGGAATTCTGAGGTCACGTTCAAAGAGCCTGACGACTCGGATAGCGTATTAACCTATGAATGAAAGCTTCCCGACAGGTCGCGATCCAAAATATCCTCCAGCACAAAAATGGTTCACCAACTGCTCACTGCTCCTTTACAGTCTTCACGCGCTCTCACGGTCGGTATGTTTTGCGGTAAGAAATAAAAAACATTTGCCGAGGTGCAAGAGTAAGCAGCTCCCGAGCGTGTTTTTTTTTTTTTTTTTTTTGGTTGTCCGCACCTTGAAAAAAAATCACGACTTGTTTGACATAAATAGCTTGTGAGCCTAGTGTGTGATTCTCAAGTGTCCACGGACTCCTCCACGACTCTTCTGACGGTCTCCGCTCAGTAGAATCACCGCCGTAAACAAGACTCGGCTTCTCTCACAGAGAAACACGCCAGGCATCAGAGAATGCCAAAACATGGACTGGAACACTGGACCAACTGGCGCCAGCACACCATTTCATCTCAAACGTCAAGGTGACAGGAACTTGTTTTGTTGTTGTTTTGGTGTATTCTTAACTAATGATGTCTACAGCCACGAACTCAATCTATGTCTATATAGTAGAAAATAGTATTATAGTTGAATAATAACTTCATTTTCTTCTAACTTGTTTCAGAATTGTTTTAAACATTTTACAGCTGATTTGAAACAATCTATATTGTGTGAAATGTTATATAAATATGTGACTTGAATTAGCTTATGTTCATATTTATCATATTTTTTATATGTGGTGGTATAAAATTATGTTTCTCCATAAAATAGCCTACTAAAGCGCCAAAATATCTGACTGTTCAAAAAAAAAAAACTATATATATATATATATATATATATATATATATATATATATATATATATATATATATATATATATATATGTTATGTATTGTGAAATTTAAAATACATGCAAGTAAGTAGGGTATAGGCCTATTACCTTTATTTGTGAAACTAAAATAAGTAAGATAGAAGAAACTGAACATGAAATAAGAAAAGGGCACATAATATTGGGTGGGTTAGCAACACAGGACGTGTTAACCGTACCATGTTAATAATTTCCTAGAAAACGGATTGAATATTTTTAATCCAAGTGCACTGGCCCTTTAAGACGCAATCCGAGTTTTATAAACGCCAAAAATGTAACCCAGTGTGAGTAAAGTTAATTTAATGTGTTTGTTCTTTAGAAAAGATTATATAATTATAGCGATTCTTAGTACGTTACTCACTCGTATTCCAATTTAATTAACGCTGGATGTCGTCGTGTGGCACGTGGAACTGGTAAATGGAATGAACTGATGGAGCTATTAAAACGAATGCACTGATTTTTTAAAACCTTCATATTTATCCCATTTTTATCGACAACGACGATTTGTAATCAATTCTCTATGTTCAAAATATTACCCAGCTCCACAATTTAGAAGTGCACATATTTTGCCAATGACATAGTCTTGACTTGTCAGCTAAAAGTAAAATCCGATGTAGAGTTTCATTCATTGAGATGGAACGGCTTAACAATTATAATCCATTCACTAGTTCTTGATGATGCAGAATCATCATTGTTCAACATTATTGCCTGAGAATAGCATTTTATTTCTGTGCCTACGGTTCATATAGGGCCTATAATGCTGAAATATATTGTTAAATATATTAAAAACACTTTAAAAAATATGTATGTATATATATATATATATATATATATATATATATATATATATATATATATATATATATATATATATTTATATTCCGCTGATTTGAGTAAACTTAAAATGGCCTGCAAATTTTGAATTCAGTATCCTATAAATTTAAATTAATTACATTTAGGTATGATTGTCTATAACGGAATATAGGCCTTTATTTGTTTAAATCTATTTTTGAGTGGAATTTGATTGTTTGCGTCAAATTGCATCACTATTTTATATTATATGAAATGTGGATCCAAAAATATAGTTTCTTACTCAAACAGCATTCAAAGTTCTCCAAACAGCAACTCAGTTCTTTCTAGCCTTGGAAATCGCCTTGACCTTGTGTCTTCTGATCTGCAGCTTTGTGTTTGGCGCCTCCATATGTCAAAATGCAGCATTTATCATGTCTCATGTCCCATTGGGCAATGAACAGATCCTTAGTATGTTCACACAGATGAATTTCAGATCATCAGATCTTCAGCACTAAAGAGAAAAGGATCTGTTCTCACTGCAAATTTAATGTTAAGTTATTTGACACAGATTTTTTTTAATTTACAGATATTGTTGAAAGAGCCACTAATTAACTGTTTTTGTTTAGCCAGGTCAGAGGTAATCTAGGGCACTATCTTTGTGTTTAAGATTTGTTGTGAGCATCAAATGTATTTTGTGTTTTTAAAAAGATGTATAATTATAAGAAACAGGAAATGTGGGAAAGATCTTATCCCTCTGTTATGTTAAAAGGTCTTAGGATGCTAAATGGACTTTTATAAGTAGTTTGAACTGAAATGTGTGTTGGCAATGTGTGTACACAACCACCCTTTAATGATACAAATTCACGCAGGTTTTTTTTTTTATCTACAAAAATCTTTACCCCTTTCTCAAATCGATCAAATCCCAGATGACTGTCTTTGTGGCGTGACACAGACAGGCCCCTCCCATGATTGTTTGATTGACAATAGTGTTTCAGCACAGACATGATTGGCATCTTATCTTAGACCCGCCCTGAGTGAGCTTTCATCAGTCGGCCATTGTTTCAAAGCTGGAGCAAGTGTAGACAAGAATGGCTCCTAGTTGTTTTTTTGTTGGATGTAATAATGAACATAGCAATCGTCATTTTCTCCCGACATCTGAGATGCTGAAGACACAGTGGATTACATTTGTTTCTGAAGGGAATGCGACCCCGATCTCCCTAAATGTGTCTATATTCACGCAAATCATTTTTGGTCCAACTTCACCAACAGAAAAAGTATGCATTTTTAATGAATCTTTGCAAATCGTCTTTTCCAATAATGTGCTTATTAGCATGTTTCATGATGAATGCAGCAAAAGTAAACAGTCTCTCTGAGAGTGGCTCGCAAGAGAGGGGCGGGGTCAGCAGAGCTCATTAACATTTAAAGGAAAATGCTACAAAATGGCTTGCTTTGAAAAGAGCGGTCTTTGAAAGGGTAAAAAAAATGTTTTTACACTACCTTTGAGAAATTTTAACCAAACTATGTTACAGACTTTTCAATAAGACCCTACAGAATCACATCATCTTGGGTAAAATGGGTATCCGATGACCCCTTTAACAGGTCTATTTCCACAATATATGTCCTTTAAGCCCCTGTAAAGCTATAGTCAGAAAAAGAAAAACTCCCTTGATACTGTGTTTCTGCCTATATGAGTCTGTCCTCATGCAGTTCCACCCAGACTACCTTTCCTTTAGATACATTTCTGCCTTGCAGTCAAGTGGAAATAAGCATGTTTACCACTGACAACAGTGATGACACACTGTTTCTCAATTTATCTAAGCCCAGACAGGAAGAGGAATTTGGAGGAGAGGGCAACAATTATGTTCAGTTGAACAACTACAGTCAGAAAAAGAAAAGATTCCTGAAAAACAAGCTGAAAATAACATGGGGGGGGGGGGTTGCAACATTTTTATTTATTTTTTCATCACACAGCAGCTTGGTTTGATCACAATTATCACTGACCAAGTATTCACTTCCTCCTCTTTTGTAAATAATAGTTGAGACATTCCTTATTTCTGGGCTGTTTAGGTAAACATTTTAATGGGGGAAAACGTCCAAGAAAATGTGTTTGCTGCAATACTTCCTGAATATTGAAAACAAATCTCTCGCTCGCTCTCATACAATACATCATTTTGACCCAATAAACAGAATTTCTGTGAGAAAAAAAGATAAAGCTGAGTAATTTGGAAAGAGTTCATTTTAAGGGCAGCAGTCAGACAACATGCAGTTCAGCTCATCTTTTGGATGGCATGAACCTTGATTCATCAATTGGATTGTTGTGTTGCCACTAAAAAGCTTAGCTGGAATTATCTATTAGCAGTTCCTCCTGAGCTTCAGATTACCAATCACGTATACGCACAAGGTGTTTCAGTACACATCCACCATATAGTGACTTGAGTTTTTTCCTTGAATATTTTCTATAAAAGCTACTGTTCCTTTTAAATGACAGTTTAATTGCTTGGATTACATGTGTTTTACATACACAACATTATAAATGAATTAAATAAAATGTTATTAAAATTAATTAATTAAATTAAAAACCCCTAAACTCAATGTATGGATATTTATTTATTTACTTTTATAAAATTTTGAAAGCATTTTTTTTAACTTTATTATTATATAAATGCAAAGCTTATGGTACAAAAACATCAATACATTTTGAGTGGCCATTAGTTGACCATACATGATTGTTTAATCTAGATGATCAGTTTCATATTTCATGGGTTACAAAGTAGGCCAGGGTTCGGTATAGCCAAGGCTAATGTCATAATCCTCTTGTAAATTCTGATCATGTGACACGGATTGAAGACACCTGAGGAATCCTGCATGGGTTACACAAACAGGCTGATGACAAAGCATGGAAGGAAAACAGGTATGAAACTCATTGAGATATGCAAAGCTGGATCCTGTTTTACATCTTAAACAGAAACCACATAGCTGCTTTGCATTTAAAATCTTTTGGCCAATTTACTTTGCTGCAGTATTTGCTCTGATGCCAAATATCCTTGGTGGCTCAACAGCCGAGTGACAGTCAATCCCTTTTGAGGATAAACTTTCATCTGTAAAAGCTAATTAAACAATCCAAGCTAGCCTTTCCTAGTGAAAGGAATTTCAGAAATGTCTGCAGTTTCTCAGTGGGAAGTCGGTGGTTTATGGGTAATGGAGATGAAGGGAGATGGGAATAAAACGGATGCAGAATGCATTTTCCATAGCAGGAGAGATTCAGTGTTCTATTTTACTGATTTACATGAAGTAAATCATGGTCAGAAAGGAACTCGGTGCAAATAATAGTGCATTTGTGTCACATGAAACAATAAGGCTCTCATCAAAGAATGAGAAAAATATATAGTCATATCTGCTGATAATATGGTCATGGTCAAATTCAGTACTACTGGAGAATGATTATAATTATTTAGCAAATTTTTGCTCTCAGACATTTTTTTTTTTTTTGTCCTATTTGTTGTTAAACACCTTTTTGGACGAAAAGAATGTGGCTCAAAACATGTTTGTTCAAAAAAGCCTTCAATGTGTTTTGGTTTTTCTCCCCATGGGTCTCACATTTGTATAATGTTGTTGCCATCTTGTGGACAGTGTAAATACTGGACAGTCACTGATTGGAAATGGTCTTGTATCTAAACTTACTGAATATGGTTTGTTTTTAACCTTGAGTGCTTCATTTACTTGCAGAGAGACAGAGGTGACAGAGAAAAGGCACAGCTGTTATTATTAATAACCAGAGGAGCCCTTTAAAGATAAATTTAACAAATATTTAAATATATTTAATATACAATGAATACAGTTTTGACTAACATGATTCTTCATGAGTCTGACTGTAACATTTTAACCATAAACTTAATACACCGACACGAAAATAAGAATGCGTAGTTTATTTTTTTCCTTTTTTTTTTTAATGTAACACTTGAAACAATTATTTTAATGTATTGGGAAATGTTGTCTTAATGTATTTTGTAAGTGTTGAAGGTGACACTTATTATAATGAAGAAGGGTAGGAATGCTATAATAAGCTAAGGCTTCAGCCTACAACTTTTTGGGTTAATGTGTATAGTTATCTATATTTATTTATTATTATTTTTAAATGTGAGGACTGAAATAAATCCTGATGATGATTCTTTTGAAATATTATGACACATATGCACGTAGCATATATGTCAGGCTAGATTGGATTTTATACATTAATGCAATAGGAGGTGTCCGCTCAGTCTGGTTAGACTTTACACGAAGACCTGTAGACATCTGGAATGTTGAAATATGTATGAATCAATTTCTCTTCTTCATGCTTCATAGTCACTGGATGGCGCACGTTTGTTGAGAAAGATTCAAAGGTCAATCAACTATCAAAATGGAATCCAAGTCTAAACTGGAGAGTAGTTTAAAAGGTAGCTAAATGCAGGCTTTCTAAAAGCATTCCAAAATTGATTATCAGCACTCACATAAGCGTAGTTCTGCAACAATCAATATAGTTTTACTACTAATTAAGTCATTTAGCATTGCTGAAAAGTGTGCCATAATGTCATCATGAAATTAAAGGCCCATGTTATTAACTCATGTTATTAACTCACTCAACCCATGTTGTTATTGGTCTTTCAAGTGAAGCCCTATCCAGGCAGTGGTTCTATCTGTGCGGCATTATGGTGAGTTGAGCACAGGATTTGACGAATCCTTGTCCCTTGGCTAAATTCACCCATTGGCCTCTGACCATCATGGCCTCCTAACAATCCTCATATCCACTGATTGGCTTCATCACTCCGTCTCCTCTCCATCAGTAAGCTTGTGTGTGGTGGGCGTTCTGGCGCAATATGGCTGCCGTCGCATCATCCAGGTGGATGCTGCACACTGGTGGTGGGTGAGGAGATACCCCCTCACAATGTAAAGCGATTTGAGTGCCTAGAAAAGCGCTATATAAATGTAATGAATTAATGAATGAATTAAATTCCTCATTTCAGTTCCTCAAAGTGTGATACTGTGAGAAAGTCACTCGACTTGCGTTTCTGAAAGATGGTGATTTATCACCAAATCACGCCTGAGGGGTCATTTAAACGACAAAGTTTTCAGGCAAAAACGAGAAACTTATGCGTTTTGACTGACTCGTTCGTTTACTCGAAAATGGTGTTTTGTTGACTGAAAATGCAGATTTTTGAAAACAGGTTTCAAAGTGCAAGTTTTTGAAAATGCCACAGTTCTTGTTACTGTGTAAACACCCAATATTGGAATCTTTGAAAATGGTGAAGTCATGCGCATGCGAAGTACATGTTAGGTATGTAGACATGCATGTTGATTTTAAAGGCAAGTGCGAACAAACATAAAAAACAATGGCGGAGTATATGGTACTGTTGTTGCTGCTTAAGAGTTTGCTAACGCTTCTTCAGCGTCAACTACTGGCCTGGCATACGTAATACAACGTTTTTGGCCGTTTTCACGGATAGGTTTAATCGCTTTGAAAACATTGTGAAAATGTGAAACCTTTTCCGTTTTTTACGACAACGTTGTCGTGTTAATGTAGCCTCAGATTGACAGTTATGTAAAAATAAACAGGAAATTTCCGACTTTTGAGCAATTAGTTCATGTTTTGTAAACATAGACATGTTAATTAAAATTCAAATGCATTTTGTTTTATTGACCACAATATTATTGCTATTTGTCTGAGAGAGACCACTCCACACAAAGGGTGATCCTTTGGCTTTAGATTGTCATAAAAACATGGGGGTGGGCCAATAATTTTTTTGAGCCGATTTGGTTCTCCAGCCAAATCTGAGCACCAGATATCATAGGCAAATGTCTGCAAACTTTTGACAACTGCATTTCCTTAATCTCCTAGATGATTGTTCTATGTGCGTGCAGAATATACAAATCAATATTGAACTGATATTGAACTGATAAGAGGGTAACATTGGCTCTTATCTGTTATTTTTTATGTAATAGAAACCTGACACCCAAAGCTTACACAACTTGTTGAAATAATTGTTTACAGTTTGTAAAAAGTATCTTGAGATCCACAAAGACGAAAGAGAACGTCTCTATGAAGTGGAAGCTCCAGGTGGATGGGCTCAGAGACGCAATGTGTGGTTAAATACCTGGCTGAGGGACTTGCCAAAACATTGTAAGAAACTGTGTTGATGTAAAACAGCAGATAAGACATTGGTGGGGTTCTAAATTGAAACACTTATTACACGTGAGAAAGAGCTCTGATTCTAGACATTTATTGGGTTTGTGTTTTATTGGTGCTATATCGAGACTTCGTGGCTGTTGCTCAGGACAGTTTATCTCTGAGGTGGGACTTTTTACAGGTGGAAACTCAGAGCAGAGTCCACAATGCTCATATAGTCACGAAATATGTGAAGTTGATTTGGAGGAAGAGCTATGATGTTATCTTGTGTTTATTTAAGCTTATCTAGAGACTGGCTGTTACCGTAAGGGTGTCTCAGCTGTCCTTGGAGGATATTATACATATATTATTCGTATTCTTACTCATTTCTACATGGGATCATGCGACAATGTGAATCATCAGGTTTTAAATGTCACAAAGCAATGTGTCATTTCTATGAAAGAGAAAAAAATCTTATTCTGGTGTTTTCCAAATAGATATGGATTAGACTCATAGTAAGTTGATATATAATTAATTACACCCCCCCCCTTCATTTTCAATAGTAAATCTGTAATAACAAATAACATATTTTTTAAATATTAGCCATCAGTCATATTTGCGCAAATAACACGAAGATACAAACCTGGATGAAAGATGAGGGGGGGGGGGACTAATTTTAAACTCTTAATTTACAAGTGTTTATACCTACATATATATATATATATATATATATATATATATATATATATATATATATATATATATATATATATATATATATGTTGGACATACACACACACAAAGTAGGTAACAAGCAAGGTATACCACATTTCCATGCATTGATAAATTGTTTATTTTTCTTTTTTATTATTAAAAAAATCAGATGAAAATATTCAGTCACCTTCAGGAGAACGTTAACAAAAAAAAAAAAGAAGCAAGAAAAAGAGGAGAAATAAAACAATAAGGGGGTATTTAGCTTACAATAAAAGGAAAAATATAACAAAAAAATATATAAGAGCAATGAAGGAAAGCTATCTAAACTAAATCAAGAAATTTAGTCCATAGAATTAAATTTTTCATTTGGTGCCAAAAACCTCACACATTATTTATTGCTAGTCGAGCAAAAAGATGTGAGCAGTGAATCAACTTTAGTCAGAAAATGTAAAAAGCGTAGGAATTAAATCCATTCTGTTTTGTTTATCGATGTAAAAGCGTAAAAATATAAAAGTAGAAATTGTATTTAGATTTGTTGGCAGAGTCAGAGTAATAACAAATAGTATCTTTCAAGCTAAAAGAGCAAAGGGTTTTTATTATTATTATTATTATTATTATTATTATTATGCAATAGAAGAACAAAAAATACAATTACAAAGAGAAAGTATGAACAAAAGACAATGAGGGTTACAAACAATACTCCAGAAGCAAACTATGTTAGCTTATAAAACTTACACCATGAAAGAGTCTTACATGCAATAGAATTATTAGAGTTTCTTAAAGAGTTTACATACATATCAAAATCGTTCCTGAAAATAAGAAATTAGGGAGTTTTCTTTGAAAATTTACACTTATGAATGTAAAATGTAGCAAGATAAAGCAATTAATTAATTATAAAATTACAATGAGAAGGGTTTATATTAAAAGATAACAAAAAAAATGGAGGGGGGGGGGGGGTATACGAAAGTTTGTATATAAATATTTTTTAACAAAATGAAAAAAATTAATCCAGAAGATTTTACAGTAAGTACAGTCCCAAAACAAGTGATTGATCGTTTCTTCATACTAACAGCAAAAGGAGCAATTGGGTGAAATACTATCGTAAAATTTTGCAAGTTTATAATTTATTGGATTGCAATTTTGGATAATTTTAATAGAGACTTCAACAACTTTATTAGAACAATCTTTGTGTCGAAGAAGCCAAAACCTATTTTATATCACTAAATATGTTAGTGGTAATGAGAAGACTTTGGTCAACAAATAAATTAGTCTTGTCAAAAAGAGGATAGTCTAACAAACCTTTAGGGCCAGACTTTACTAAAGGTATAATACAATCAGGAATTGCACCAAACACAATGACTTATTGTCTTGAGGGGACTGGAAAAGAGAATTCTGGCATAAACTGTTCATAAGTAAAAAGAACACCACGATCATCTAAAAGTTGACTGATTAAAAGTATATTATTATCAAACCAATTGTAAAAAAAAAAAAATAATTTATATCTAATATTTTTATTATTCCAAATAAAGTAGCTATGTGGAGAAAGATTATAATTATATATAACTGACCAACTTATTAAGGCCTGTTTATGAAAAAAAGATAAAGATAAAGGTATTTTAGAAATGTCAAAGTTGCAGCGCAATAAAAAATGTAAACCTCCATCAGGATTAAATATTTGATTTGGAATAAAATTCCAGAAGGATTTGGGGTTGTTTAAATTTTATCCATTTAACTTTAAATTAATTATTAAGAGTAGAAAATCCACTAACTCAAACCCCCCGATAGCCCGATCAGCTAACATAACACTTTTTTTTTTATTAAGTGAGTTTTAAAATTCCAAACAAAGTCGACTTGAGCAAAGGGGTTTCATATGGATTGAGATTTCCTTATGACGTAACCAGGAAGTAGCAGCAGATTCGACGAAATCCAAATCATCGACAGAAAATGAGTCGCATTTATGACAACAACGCTTTATTAAACAAACCTGTCCATAATGAGAAATTCTCCTCCACATGGGATCCATTAGTTCACCAGAGGTAATACTTGAAAGTTTATGCATGATTCGACATCGATGCACAGCACAGCCTGGTTTACGTCTCCATTGTTTCCCTTTCCCTTTCCCAAACGCATTAGTTAGTTAAGTTATAGCTAATACTGCAAGAACACAATAAATTAAGTAAATTAATATGTGATCTGTTTCACAGAATATTTCGACAGCAGCGGTGGTTAATAACAAGTTACATTTACCATAGATTTATAAAAGTGACAGAGATTTTAAATGTCGTCCTGTCGGAAATGATGGCTCCCATGGTACTTTTTTGTATTATTTTGTTCTAGGCATTCGCATTGTATTTTATTTCGAATTTTACCTTTCCAGTGGTCATGGTGTCATTTTAGAGGGAGCACTTTTGGACACGTCACGCCACGTCATAACAGATATGAACAACAGAAAGGTTAGATAACTTCCTCAATTAAGAACTCAAGCTGTTAACAACTGTTATCAATATTAATAATTATAATAGTAATAAATGTTTGTTGAGCAGCAAATCTGCATATAGAATAGAAACTGTAGACTGGAGTAATGGCTGCTGAGAATTCAGCTTTGCCATCACAGGAATAAATATATTTTTTATGTTGTACAGTAGAAAACTGTTTTTTATTAATGTTTTAATACATTTTATTAATGTTCAGTATATATTCTTACTGTATTTTGATCAGCATAAGAGACAAAAAATGTACTAACTCCAAATTTTTGAAAGGTTGAGGATATTACTTTATATTCATAAAAAGACAAATATTTAACAATTGCTTTTGTTAATTTCAGGAGCGCTACAATGTTTTGTACATCAAACCAAGCAGAATCCATCGGAGAAAATATGATTTAAAAGGAAATGAGATTGAACCTAACTTCAGTGATACCAGGAAGGTCAACACAGGATATCTAATGTCATCCTTCAGTGAGTAAACAATTGGTTTAGATGTGGCAAGTTTTTTACTGTGCTTTTTAATGGGAACCTGTTTGAACAGCATTCATTTATAACAAGCAATGAAAGAAACCTGATTAAACTCTTGTAAGTAAATATATGATTTTATAAATGCTGATTTACCAAAAATATCTTGATGGATTGAAGCAGACTGTTATATGTATGTTGTTTTTATTTGTATCATCCTTGCAGAAGTGGAGGCTAAGGGGGAAACAGATTGTCTAAATGAGCGCCAACTGAGTGACATTGTGAATAAGGATCAGCTGGTTAAAGTAACAGCAAAATATTGCCCTAGTCAGGCCTTTGCATTCTGGATCTCAGAAGCAGAGATGGACAGAACAGAGCTTGAGTCAGGCCAAGAAATCCGTCTTAAAACGAAAGGAGATGGGCCCTTTATTTGTAAGTGCTATGATGAAAAATCTTATATACAGTACATACTAGGGGTGTAACGGTACGTATATTCATACCGGACCGTTTCGGTACAGGGCTTTCGGTACGGTGCACGTGTGTATCGAATCACCGAATGCAATATTTTGTGTGCGGAACATTTTCGTGTTTCCAAACTAACATATTAAGTGAGCGTGGCGTTTCTGCTGCGTGTGAGTTGCGTGACGGCTGCTTCGCGTTTTCTGTGTCTTTACACACCAGAATCGTGCCTGACGCGGCGCTAGCGCACTGCTGCTACTGTAGGTGACATAGAGGGAGACCACCGACAGACCAGGATCTTGTATTCATGACAACAATAAAAAACCTACTGATAAAAGACACCTTCAACAGTATTGACGGCAAAATAGACTATGTTTGACAGGTGCAATATGCCAGTGTGTCACCGGCCTAAGGTTTTCAAAAGGCATCACATGAGTGTGAACATCACTACAACTAGGAAAAAAAATTATTCTAATTCAAACGCAGCTCCCCTCTGAATTTAAACAGACCTTTGCTCTTAATTCCGATCGGTCCAACGCAATAACGAAATCTGAGCAGGTCTAAAAACTGAAATGTTGATGCTGCACTTTACACTTTGGAAAACTTATATTTTTTAAACATGAGCAGGCCTACAAGCTGGGATTGGTAATGCTGCACTGTAATCATAGTTATTTTTTTATATTTTTCATTATATTTTATTATATGATATTGGTTTGAGACTGAGAGTCTTTTATTTAGTGGATAACTTTGCAGCAGTATTTTATTTCTTATTCTTTTTTTATTTTATATCTATTTTATTAAAAAGTATTTAAAAAAAAAAAGTGTAAATCGTTAAAAATAAGTTTATAGTAATTAACAACCTGCAGTTTAATGTTTGCATTTCTTTCCCTTACTGTACCGAAAATGAACCGAACCGTGACTTTAAAACCGAGGTACGTACCGAACCATGATTTTTGCGTACCGTTACACCCCTAGTACATACTGTGGAAATCGAGGTGGCTACATGTGCTGTTCTGTCTGGTTTTGTCTGTCTAGTTTCCTTCGCCAAACTGGACGGTGGTACAGTGACGAAATGCAACTTTGCAGGAGATGAGAATACTGGAGCATCGTGGACCGAGAAGATAATGGCTAACAAAGCAGATCAGGAAAATGCAGGGAAGAGTGGCGGTCAGGGCGAGGGAGCAGACGATGAAGAATGGGTAAGATTCTTCTCAATTGATGGAGATTTGTGTTTGTTCTGAACACATAGAGAATTGGTTTAGGAAATGGGTTTATCATGAACAGATGTGTAATCTTTTTTACCCTTTACTATTATTCTATCATCAAGAGGTTTAAGACGAAGTGAAACTAATGCAATCATCCAGTACAGGATTTGTTTGAGCTTCATTGTGCAAACCTTAAACATCTGTTTTATGTTTTGTGGGATCTTGTTTCAGGATGACTGAAAGACACCATTGAGCTTCAAGGATTGCATCACAAGTGCCTTATCTGTCCTCCAAATGTTTATTTTCGGCTTCACCACGAAACAAGACCTAACTGTTAGTATTCATATGTTATTACAGGAAAGTATCATAAATAAACAGGAAAAGTGCCATTGGAATTAAGACATTTATGTTTTATAACGTACTTAATGTGTGTATTAAAGATATATCCTTAAAGGGGGGGTGAAATGCTCATTTTCACTCAATCTCCTGTTAATCTTGAGTACCTATAGAGTAGTACTGCATCCTTCATATCTCCAAAAAGTCTTTAGTTTTATTATATTTATAAGACAAAAATAGTCTGTGCCGATTTTTTTCGGAAAAACACGACCGGCTGGAGGCGTGACGTGAGGGCGGAGCTAAAGAATCACGAGCACGAGTAGGCTTTTGCGTTGAGAGCGTTTGGAAGTTGTGACATTACCGTGAGGAAAAAAAAACCATCATCCAAAACAAACCATGGCTAACAGTCAGATTCAGCCGTTTATTTATGATCCAGAATCAGATCCCGAGGCTGAAACTGAACGAGAGCAGCAGCAGCAACGACTACAGCAGGACGTCTCTAGTATGTATTGAAACATAAATTTTCCAAAACTGTATATATTTGCTTATGTAACACCTCTCTCCCGGGTCCTTTCTGACGCTCCTCGCACTCAGTCCGAGCGGGGTTCGAACCCGGGTCTCCGGCATGGGAGGCCGACGCACTAACAAGGAGGCTAAATGGCTACAGCCATTACCTGCACAGCAATACTCGCTGGCCTCCGTTACACTTAGCAGTTTTGGAAAATGAATAAGTTCCACTTTATGTCGTCTTTTTTTTTTCTTTAAAGGTGTACAAGGTTTACTTGATGTGCTTACGCGCCGATAGCTAAGTTAACAACAGAGAGATATTTTAAGCAGTTTTACTCACTGCCTGAGGTTCCAACACACGATCGTGACCCTTTTTTGTTGGGATTGCATCATCCTTAAGAAATGAAGGATACGCAAATCCGGCGTCAAACTGGGCCTTGTTTGTAAAACAAGCATCTTCGAAATGCAGGGAACAAACACAAACACTTGCACAACTCCGCTGATGCTCTGTAAAAATAAACTCCATCCACTGGTCCCTTAATGTTTTTTTTTTAGGTAATCTGTGCAGGGTTGTCTTGCCCTGGCAACCAAAAACACACTTCTTTTGTGACATTTCGCGACGCTCTCGCTCTGATCAGTGAATGTCTGTGCTCTCAGTGCTCTGCTATACGGGAGCGCGCGCTCTTCCGGCAGAAGTGCCCTTAGCACCCATATGAGGAAATTCCGCTCCATCTAACGTCACACAGAGCCGTACTCGAAAAAAAACTTTCCGAAACTTGTGACAAACCGGAAAATACTCCTTCAAACTTACAACTTAATTTTTGAAACTTTGTCCATGTTTAGCATGGGAATCCAACTCATTAACAGTGTAAAAAACTCAGTATGCATGAAATAGCATCCCCCCCCCCCTTTAAGATCGTTAAGCACTGTAAATTGATTGTACTATATCATATTTAGAGATGCCGCAATATTAAAATTATGTCTGAGAACCAGTTAATGGCATTATTTTGAAAGAATAAAAACTACTCAAATTAATTGTATTAAATGCTACAATTAAATTTAGGCATCGTAACATTATGTACAATCTAAAAGTTTATATTTCTTTCCTAAAGATTACGTAAATTACCATTTAAATGGCAGCAAAGGTTATCTAAATGTAAAATATGTACTGTTAAATATCTAATATAGACAATAAATATACAGTATATTTGATATATTGTGCATCCCTTATAACATCAAAGATGTATTGGAATATGAACACAAAAAAAGTTATAATGAAAACAAAAACAGTTGTGTAAAAAGATTGCACTTTATTTAAAGATTTACATGTTTGACTCCAATAAAAATATTAAGTCTCACAAAAACACACATAACCTTTGATCATTCGGTTCTCAATCAGTCATTCACAGAGATGAAAATACTAGCTTTTATATTTTTTGTATTTATTTTAATTAAATTCAACTATACAAATAATAAAAAAGACATATTGTGCTTTTTCCTAATGTGCTTAGATGTGATTTCATCACTGTAAACAATACTTAGTCAGTAATATCAACTAAATCATAGTAAAGACAATAAATTAAGCTGTCCTAAACATTCTTTCTAGGCCTTTTCTCTAATATACACAATAGATTTGGCATTAACTACTCAACAAAGCATAGGGGATCTGTTATGTAGCCATTTTAAAATTGCACACTCTTTGTTCTTCCCTTCTAAAGCTTGAATTATTCTCCAGTGAAAGTGGTCTTTTGTTCAAACCCATCTTCAGACCACAGGAGGGGGTTACTTGCATTTCCATTCGCTGAAGAATGCCTTTACAACAGTTTTTGATTGTATTGGCTCCTCTGACTATACTCTGATTGTGCAGGCTTACAAAAACTAAAAGATCCTAAAGCTCTCCGACGAACCAGTCCTTAACCATCTGCTTATTTTCTTTCACCCACATAATATTGGCCTCTGTCCTCTCAATGGCCTGCTCCAAAGCTCGAGCGGCAATTCCCTGTTTTTTCTCCTCCTGCTCGCTCTGAAGCTGCTTCAGCTGTGGAGAGACAATTTGAAATATGTTTGTGTAAGATCAATGGTAGAAACACAATTAAAGATTGAGACATTGTCAGATATTACATTTCTACAATAACTAGAAGAAAGGAAGAGTAAAAAAAATAGCACCTCTTGAAGTTCGACCTCCGTGGAGAACCTTTTTGTCACCGCATCCAACAGACTGCCTAAAGATACGACTCCCGCTCCATACCTGCCCAAAGGAGATGATCGTCAGACATATGTCCATATATTTATGGTCTCCAAGCAACTGTGTGATAAAACCTTTAAGACAATTAGGACTATCTATCATTTATTTATAGCTGAAGGCAGCCTTTGGACCCTGAATTGCTCTTGATCTTCGATTCTTTTATTTAACTTTGATGTAACAACTTCCTCATTGCTGTTGTAATTCCCGCCTGAGTTTACAAGATTTACATTCCCTAATCCATCATTGGCTGAAGTCAAGTCAAAAACAACATTTGCCTCTCTAGCTTCCATGCACTGAAATTAAATCAATGTAAAAATCTTAACTTACTCTTGGGTGATGTAGGACCAGTGCCCACGGACGAAATCCCAAGCCAGAGGCTGGCCGGCGACGTTTTTGGCAATGTAGTTTATGGTAGAGACCATATCCATCTTTCTTATCTTTGAAGGTTCAAGAGTGTACTGGAGATATCTGTGGTATTACAAAAGCCAATAGTGAGTATGAAGCAAACAAAATGGGTCGTTGAGATGATATAAAGCTTATATCTCGGCACTGACCTGTTTAGCAGCCAGATTTCTTTGGTGCATGATAAGGCGTATCTTAGTTTGTCTTTCTCGGCAGCGTCAGTGGCTTTTTGGTATTCTTCCCAAGCAAATTCCCAGTCATCCTCATCACCATTAGCTATTACACTGCAGTAGATCTCTTTCTTCAAATTCGGATGCATTCTAAATCTAAAAAGGTAGTTCAAGTCAATATAATTTATGTATAGTGTAGAACTATAATTGACAGTATTTTAATTAAAACGCGCAACTCACTTATTGGTCTCATTTTTATTCTTTTCGAATAGACTTCTAGCCATTTCTGTGCAAATAGCAAGGCCATTGCTGCAGGCTACTGAAATAGCATTTACCTGGTTATACCTGAAGGGAAAACAAAATAAATAATGATTTCTAGATGTCCAACAAAATATATATAAAGCAAGACAAAAATGGTTCTTACTGGTCAGTGTGTTTCTCAGGAACTGTTCTGTTTATTGTGTACTCCTCAAAGTGTTCATATAGTCGTGTGATTAGTTTCCGTAGGTATTTCTAGATATAGAATTGTACAGTTAATGCCAAATAACACTATTTTCACTGTTATGCACATATTCAGGAAACTGTGTCCTTATGCTCACCGTTATCGGACCGTAGACCTCAGAGCGATCAAACATGAGGACTAAATGATCCAGGTTTTTCAGTGCTGAATCCCATGGAATATATTCAGTTTCATTTACTAGGTACTTGGTTAGGCTTAGTGCAATAGTGATGTTGAGGCGATGAGCCCTATAAAGAATTAATTGGTTAATATACAGCAACAATTCACAGTGAGCCAAATAATTATTTACAACATTGTTCAACTGAAACATTACCTTGCTATATTAAAAGCGTCATCAATAAGTTGCCCTCGGTTGATGATTGGAATGATCTAAAGACACATTAATAAGATTTGAACAGTTTTAAGCCACTTTTGATCATATCGGTATTAATGACAAAGTCTATTTTATGTAAGTATGTGAACACAGGTGGCCATGGTGGTCCCACGCCAAATAACAACCGACGGTGCAATGTTTCCAATTTTTTGGCCACTTGGTATGCATTGGTATTGATATCTGCTCGTTATTTCAAAACTAGAAAGTATTTGAATGTGTCAGCGGTCTTCAAAACCCTACTCGGAGCCAGTCGGGCTCATTTAAAAGCCAGTTTAAGTTATGTAAAGGATTAGTTCACCCAAAGTCATTAAGTAGTTACACTACTTAAATCCTTCGTTTATCTTCGGAACACAAATTAATATATTTTTGATAAAATCCAAAGCTTTATTTCCTGCATAGACAGCAACACGTTCAATGACTGACACGTTCAAGACTCAGAAAGGTAGTCAGGACACTGTAAAAAATAGTCCATGTGACATCAGTAAAGAAAACAAAAAATACCGCATTTATTCAACAATTTGAACACACGTCGAAGACTGACGATGAAGAGACAAAATTGTTGAAAAAAGTTCTTTTAGTTTTCTTTGCTGATGTCACATTGATTATTTTTACGATGTCTAGAAGCAGACCGCATGTTGGCCAAGCATTTACGTCTGCGATCCCGTTCAATATTTAATTTGAAGGGATACTAATATTTCTTTAAAGATACTTACATGATGATTTCTTTCAAGTTGGATACGAAGGTTATTCCAGTTTTCTTCATCATAGTTAACGCGGAAATAGCCAGTGCAGTCGATGTTTGCGAGAAGCCACTCGTCTCTGTCTTGAAGTTGGAAGGATGGCAATTTGACTGTAAGGAGAGATCCAAGAGCAGCACGGTTAATCACAACTAACAGCAACCGCAGATTCATGCCCGCTATATTGCCAGGTTTAATTTGTATTATTTGAAATTATGCTTATTTGTTCCTTACCTGGACCTTTTACTTTCAGTGTTACGGGTTTCTTTTCAGACTCTCTGTCCGTCATGTGTCTGATATGAACTTGCCATGCAATACTGTTAGGAAGAAAATAAACAATGTTTGTATGAATCAATAAAAATTAGTTTGGCTAAGGAAACCCACTTATAGCTTTTTGTTGTATTGTAGTTAAATCCAGTACCATGTGAAATAATTCAATAATATGATACTATTGTAAACAGCAATTTGGTTCTTGAAACTCACTCATGGCCCTGTTTTTGCTTTAGTAAAAAGTGTTCTTGAGTAGTCTCCCCTGTCTGGGTAATAATGGTGATTACTGGATACCCCACTTGCTCAATCCATGTGCTCATGAAGCCTTCCACATCTTCTTTTGTCTCCTGATCATTGTGGGAAATATTTGTCACTATCTTTTCAACATCTTTTATTGTCATTTCAACATAGAATATAGGTCCTTAATTTACCTCTTGCAAGCAATCCAAAAGATCTTTGTATTCAGTGTTCTGGTACTCGAACTTGGCAAGATAATTCTAAAATACAGACAGTTAGTAATTAGGCAGTTGGTCCAGACCTTAAAATCTTCCAAAATAATTACATAAAAATCTTCTAATACATAAGCACATATATTATGCTATGGAAACGGTAGAATCATATATATATATATATATATATATATATTTATATATATATATATTTTTTTTTTTATGGTTGTTTATTAATATGGTTTTATAATCTATATAAAATATGTATATATGATAAATTGAGTTGGGGGTTCAAATAAGCTGTTTCATATGTATTTAAAAAATAATAAGTATTATATTTTATATACATTTCTCCCCATTTCGGCTTACCTTGATTCCTTTCATAAATGCTTCTTCGGTCATGAATTTGGCCAGCATTCTCAAAACAGCAGCCCCCTAAAAAACGTACAAAGCTTTTAAAGTGCCTTTTAATCCTAAAGGACTGTTTTATAAATGATAATTTTGTGTAATATTGTATTGTAACATTTTTGTAAATTAAGCTTATCAACATCATAAGTGAACTGATGCCAACCTTGCTGTAGGTGATGGCATCAAAAAGGCCTGTGATCTCAGAGAAAGTTTGAATATCATTTTCCTGAGAGCTGAGAGGATGGGAAGAGTTTAAGGAATCCACTTGAAAGGCAGTCTGGGTTTCTCTGAGAACAAATAGATCTCTCTGAAAACACAAAAGAATCATATCATCAGAGGAGGTTGGAGGACGCAAGTTCAAGTCAAATTAAGAATTGACCAGGGTGTATTGTTAAAATCATTATTCTAAAATAAACCAAAACATACAAAGTTCCAGCCAACAGCTTCCACTCCAATGTAGGACATGTATGTCGTTAATCCTCCATTCAGCCATAAGTCATTCCACCAGCGCATGGTAACAAGGTTTCCAAACCACTGAAATTAAGCACAGGTATGAAACGTAAAGATGATTTTGTTAAAGATTTATGGGTTCTTAACAGCTAGAGGATGATCTATGTAAAACTGTTCTGTAGACTTACAGCAAAGAAAATACACTGCACAATGCAACTAATAAAATACAATTAACTAAATAATCATGCTACAGAATAGCTAAATAATCAGGCTAATCAAAATGAAAAGAAAAAGTTTCTTTCTACTTTATTATTTACACGGTCAGTTAAAATGTCATGTTATTTATTGGGGATTATAGTTGGAGCTTTGGTCATTTATTTATTTATTTATTATTCACACTTCAGCATGAAATATAATTTGTCAAACTGTCAATTTATGAATGCTGTAGTATCTTTATTCCATTTGTTGTTTTTGGAAGCCTCCTATAAACCGTTCCCAATTTTGGACATCAGGCATAGAGATTTATATACGGATAATATTTACATACGTTTAATATAGGGAATGATACTGATAACAAAAAAAAAAACAGCATTGACGATATCAGTTGGGATTCAATATGGGCCAATGTTAAACTTGTTCCTAATCAACAATTAATTTACTACAAAATGGTTCATAGGCTGTATCTCACTCCTAGAAAACAATATTTAATGAAGCTTTCTTCATCTTCCAATTGTAATTTGTGCTCGGGAAACTCTATAGGCACCTATAGACATCTGTTTTGGGATTGCCCTGAAGTTAATCATTTCTGGAAACAGGTATCTAAGACCCTGAAGGAGTCCACATCCACATGCTGTCCTAAAACTTTTGTTTTTAAATGATTACTCATCTTTCAGACAATGTACATCATATTTTTTTAAGGTTTAAATTACTGCACATCTAGGTTAACAATGACATTAAATGAAATATCTCACTTGTGTAAACTTTAGTCAGGAATGAATGATACATTATCATGAATATATGATTATGTTTACCTGATTTGCTAATCCATGAGCAATCAGGGTGGCCACCCGTTCTTGATCAAAGGTCGATCCTGTAGATTTATCATACAGCAGACCTGACTCCGGATATGAAATTAAACCCCAGTTTTCCGTTGCTCCGACACTGATGTCTGGTAAAGCGATCTGGTCTGTAATAAAACAAACTCTGCATGTAATCTTGTGAAGCTTGAGCGTGTATGCTCTCTTTTTAGCTTGTGCATGTTTAATGTAGGACAGTTCACACAAAAATGAAAATTCTGTCATATATTGACAACAAGTATTGTTTCAAACCTGAATTACTTTCATTTGTGAAACACACACACACACACACACACACACACAAAATATATTTTTGAAGAATGAATTTCTCCATAAAATTAAAATCAAAGGGCTCCAAAACTACTTGGGACTCCATTTGACTTACAGTATATGGATACAAAAATACTAAGACTTTTTTTTGTTGTTTCAAATTTATAACCCTGAAAAATTAAGCCGTACAGGCTTGGAACAATAGGAAGATGAATAAATGTAAATTTTTTACTGACCTATAATTTTAACACGTTAAACTCCATCCACTTGAATTAATGCATGATTTAAAATAATACACACTGAAATAGTGTGTGGTTATTATTATTATTTTTTTAATTGACTCACCTATTTTCCTTAGTGGGTATTTTGATCCAAATGTAATCTGATAGTGATCCAGAATCTTCGCTGTAACTTCAAGTGCGTAATCAGCACGGTCAACAGAAAAAGCTTCTCTCCGAGCATGTATCTTGAAAATACATAATCATTATTTGTGAAATGTTAAAAATAAATAACTAAATAAGCAGGCAATCAAGTGCCTTCAATTAAAAATAAAGAAACATACATGTATCTTTGTCACGGAAGACATCATTTTAGATTCAAATTCAGATACAGTGAAGGCCAATGAATAAGTTGACATGATGGGGGTCTCTTCAAATATAGTCTCAAACCATTCTTCTCCGTCTATTTCTGTCGTTTTTGGATCTAATGATAAAACAAAAATGAAAAGTTATGTACTGTACACAAAAACCTTGTTTTTTTTTTGTTTTGTTTTTTCCGTTCATTGCAGATAAGTAACAGTCTTTTCAAAATTTTTCAGGTTTTGAATCCGTTGCTGTTTTCTGCTCTGGTATTTATTGTTATCTCTATTAGAGGCAGGATGACCTAAATATCTATATGAAATCATCTTTCGTTATTATCAGAATAGTGAGATTTTGACATGATCGAGTCTAATGATAAATAGTAAGGATCCTAACCTCCTAATTCATTGGATATGGCAACAGTGCCAGGTCTGTGGAGCACAGTAATTTGAAACACAGCCTTCAGCGCTGGCTCATCAAAGCACGGAAACACTTTCCTGGCATTTGTGGGTTGCAGCAGACTGGTGGCGAGTAATCTGTTTGTGGGGAAAAAATTATGCAAAACATAAGTAAATAAAAATGAACAACAGGAATTCAGTTTAATTGTTCTGGATTTATGTTATTTGTCATAAAACAACTGTGCAATATCCAGATGTAAAAACAACAGCGAGGTGAGGATTTAATAGCTTTAGAGAAGAAATGAGCAACAATCTCCGGAGGAATGTTTACATTTTTATGCAAAACAGTAAACAAAAATGAACAATAGTGACCGAGTTCAAATGTTCTGGATTTGTTATTTGTCATAAAATGTGATATCCATGTGTAAAAACAACAACGAAGTGATGAATCGAGCAACAAAAATCTCTGAAGGCTTGCTACAAAAAAACCTGGACAAGAGATCCATGGTGAATAGGATAAAGAAAAACTTTAGACATGCAATACATGCAAATATATGAGGGGTTTCTTAGGGTGATATGATTAAACATGCACATTTTGGGTGTTGTGAACTGAACTGAACACATATTGAAAAGCAACATTAGAAAGAGTAAAATATAAATGAAAAAATTAAAATATACTAGTTAATAAAGATGTTTTTGCTAATATTAGATAAGTCTTTACCTCTCTTTATACTCATCTTCCTCCTCCTCCTCCTCCTCTTCCTTGGCTTTTACATTCTCTGTGTACCGGCTCACATAAAACCCTTCCAAGCCATCAAAAAGTTCCCCTTCGAATGTGGTGAAAATATCATAGTAGGTCCCATTTCCAGACATTATATCCTCGAGTTGGATCTCGAAGAAATTACTTTCATTCTGATGAATTTTATATCGATTCACTGTTAATTTCTCGTTTGTATCCGATTGTCTCACTTCCACGGTCGTCACATTTAGGTCCTGAGCATGAAGAAAGATGGTCTTGGAGTTTGTCATACACTTTACTCTAACAGTTGAGTTTCCCGTGAAAGCAAAGGATTGGTTTGTATAGTTATTCGTTATCGCTGAGTAAAGGTACGGCTGAATGAAGACTTTGTAGCTCTCAGGAATCACATTGTCAGGAAGTCTGAAACTCGATGGAGGATCTGTTGGGATAACTGTAGGTCTAATCGGAGGTGGTGGACTCACCGGAGGGAATTTATCTATTTGAATTTTGTACACCACAGCCATCATCACTAAACCACAAACAGAAGAAACTGTGAGGATCCCAACGCCGGCAGCCAAGATCTTGGACAGGCCCATTGCTTTGGCCATTTCTGATCCTTCTGAGAAACCTCCAAGAATGAACTGAGCTTGGCAAACCTGCTCTCTGTTATGTACTGATAAAGGCGTCAAGTATCTATACCACGCCTAGAAGAGACCACGCATTTCAAAATTACACATTAACCAGCATGGGTGAGAAGGAAACAAACAGATATGATGGCATTACACAAGTACTGTGTCCCGTCACACTTTGCCCCACATCTGGAATCAGTTTGAATATCTTATCAAGTAGTTCATGGTCAGAAAAAAAAACACACAAAAGAGAGCATTGATGCTGTGAAAAGAGATGGATCGGATGTTAAAGTAATTTTTTCTTAATCAGCGGACCCAAGTAGAGCAATCCCAAACTGATATTCTTGAGTCCTGAGACCTTCAGACCTCAGTGATGAGTCATCCAGCTGTTTGGGACCTTCTTGCTGCCCAGAAACTTTTCCAGGATCCTCTGATGACATCAATATATATATAGTACATATATATATGTACAGGGCATAGAGCCCGAGATCTTGCGCAGCGCCCCTGGATAGATGTATAATAATTTCATAACACTTAAATGTACTCATTGGCAAATCTCAAACCAAATCTCTTAGCCATTTATAATAAAAATAGACTATTAAAACTTTCACCCTTTTAATTCAGAAAACAAAAAGACTTCTGTCCCTTACAATCTACATGATGTTGGAAAGAAAACCATTTTGGTTTAAATAAAATCAGCCTATTTGAAACAGACTGAAGTTGACCAAGTAGTAATTAAGATTTATCTTACAAATAACATTTATATGTTAATACTGATGGGAAGGAAATGAAATTGATGAGTGAAGGTTTGCTAAGCATTTTTTAATAATACAATTTTTTTTTTAAAAACAAACCAAATGGCACACATATTGATCAAGTAAAATCATATCAATTTATTATAGCCATTTCAATTCCAGTCTGTACACAGAATTGATTGATCACTGCACCACTGCAGACTGCTGCTTTTAGGGGTGGCGAGAAAGAAACAACTGAAAAGCTAGAAAAGGGTGCCATCCTGTGGACGAGCATGAGAGACTGCATTCAAATCATATTTTCATCCTTCGGGGTGTTTACTAGGAAATCCAGCTGCAAAAACCTATGTGTACGTGAAACAAATTAAGCGATTGATCAATTGGTTTGAGGCTAAAAGCAATATCTTCATTTCATAAAATCAAAGAAAAAACTTCATGGCTCACAAATGTCATTAAAGGCACACTATGTTTTAAAGGTATAAGTTGTAGACAGCTGTAAATACCGAAATAAAATTTAGTTCAAGACAAAAATACACACAAAATAAAGGCAAAAACCCCTTTGTTTTTTGAGGACTCCAACTAAAACACATAAGAACTGAAATGCTTTAAGGAATTAAAGTTCTTGTCAAAATGATCCACACTCCATTGCAGCAATCCGCTTTATCCTCCTTTTTGCACAATAGAACAATTTTCCTGAATTCACCTAAGCTCCTAAAAAATGCACGCACTTCAGCCTGGAACATAAACCTTCATAGCAACACAAGCCAAAACTCTTTTGAAACATAATTGTATAGTTAAGAATCTGGACATATATTGAACTTACTCCAATTATTTGCTAGCAAACGATGGCTGACATATAATTAAATTACAGTTTTAAATATTTTTAATTATAGAGGATCAGCAGAAGTGTGTTATCCAATTATATTTTGGTCCTTCTAATTTTCCTACATAATTTTCTTCAGGATGTGGCTGTGCGCCTTCAGGCCATTATGTGTGGCCTGGTATTGTTTAAGTCTTGAATTCACCAGAGCCAACTGTCTAAATGCTGAAGACAATAGCAAGACTGCTGGAGGATAGACGTCAGCTCTCGGTAACTTTGCTCTTTCCAGTTGGGAAGGAGTCTTTCATTGTTAAGGGCCTGAAGTTTGGGCGTCCCTTCACGTAAGACCTGATACAAGCAGGGCCATCGGCTCTGTATCTGTAGCCGAGTCCGACGGTCCAGAGTAATGCCCCGAACTATCTTTTTCGCCCGCAGCTCTCGCAGCGCTGGGAGGTTAAGGCAGGAGAAGACCAGACCACGACTGGGTGACACATCTAGGAACTCGAGCGAAAGGGATTCAAGGGTGTATGAGATGCCTAGATTTCGCAGCGGAACAAGAACATGGAGCGTGAGGGATTTTAGATTAGGCAGGGATTTCGTCAGCGTCTGTAAAGTGTTCGGACAGACCCCTTTGAATACCCAAAAGTACTTCAACTCTAAGATACGGAGGTGTTGAAACTGAGTGATCAGTGCAACTGATGTTTCGGACCAGTCGAAGTGCAGGCGCATTTTGGCAATCCTGGGACAGCTGTGGACGAGTCTGGCCAGGAGAACCTGGAAGTTATTAATCTGGTCCATCTTGGTAATATTGTCTTGATGGGAACTAGAACTGGTGTGGACACGAAGGTCAAGAGGTTCAAGCAACGTAAATGTCCAGTTCAAGTCTAAATGACTGAGATCCCGGCAGTGCACGTTCTCTAGAAGGTGCGACAGGAGCTCTCCCCATTTATTGCACTGGTCTCCTAGATCAAAACTGGCCTTCAGAGTGAGCAAACTAGCCCCACGGGATATAAGATGATGGGTGTAATGGTGAACCCAAGCCTTCCAGCGCTCAAACTCTCTGTTGGAAACGAGCAGACCCTCCTGGCCAAGATGAAACACCCCACGGCGGGAATAGTCTGCAACCCTCCAAAGCTTCCCAGAGCGCACTAAGCAGCTCCAGCTCGCACACACAAGGGCAGAGTTGCATTTGTCTACCTCACTGAGGAATGAGAGCACATGGAGCTGACATTCCACCGGCAGGGAGTTGAAAGGGAAGTAATCTTCATCAGCTTTAACCCTTCTCCTTGTATTAACAGGAACAAGTGCTCTCTTCCCTTGAGGCATTTTGTAAGTGCTTGATTAAATCCTTAAGATCATCCTTTTGTCTTGCTCTCTCAATGAGTGACGTTTGACTGCACCTTGCAGAAAACACAATGTAATTTATTATGTGCATCTCAACAGTAAACATTGTCTGCCAGTTCTTCATTATACGATTTACATCAGAAAGTTGCACTCCGACCGAATCAGATAACTCAAGAACCGCTGTAATTGAGTCAATTCAATTCATGAAGGAAATATTTGTGAACCGGATTAAGTATTTTATTAAAAACATTTTGTTTCAATACAAAAGTAAATGTATAAAACAAAGCAGTATTAAAGCATTTTATGTGTTCAAGTTATATTAAAAGATCCTTTCTGAATGATTAATTTAACTTCGGCACTGTTCTGTGACTGATTCAATTCGATTCGAGAAAGAAATCGTTCACACCGGGTTTGTGAACTGAATTAATAATTTCCCTCAAAATTAAACGTCATTTTAATGTGTAACTAACAGGACAAAGCATCTTGTTTATAAAACGTATTCAGTAATAAAACATATTACGTCTAAGTTCATCACTGTGCAATACATACTTTTTTAACTTAAATTAGTAAACCATATGGAAACAGTTTTGATAACTTACCTTTAACATACTAGCATATTTCTGGGATGTCAAATTAATATTATAGGCAAGCACACTGTAACACTCTGCTCAGAGAGACTGGTGGAAGAAATAAGTCTTGTATTTTTTTCTTTTTTCAAATACAAAATATACAAACTTGCAAACCCAGTAAATTAGTAGCGCGTCGTTAGCTTGTCATAGCGGCCTGATATCTTAGCAATAGCTGTGAAATATCTTCTGTTCTAAAGTTCGCCCGGTGAAATAATTTAACTCAAACAACCGTGATGTTCTGACTGAGCTCTTAATTCAAAAAAAATGAGAGAGAGTATGTCAGCACTTTGGAGCAAACTAAGCGGCTAATCCCTGTGAGAGGCTGTTGTTGTTCTCCGCGAATGACATCATCAATGTGCGTGCTACAGCCTCGAGTGTTTTGGGCTGATCCGGGAACAGCTCTGTGGCTGTAGTCCTGCTGCTAGTTTAAACAAGATAAGTTTAAAAGGACTGATCCGAGGACAGGCTCGACATGCTTTTCGATTTCTGCTGTCAGTAGTTCCGCATCCAGCGGTATCGTTTTGTCATATTTCTCCATTACTACTTTTGTATTAAACGAATATTTCACGCTGATCGATGTTATTGAGGAAAATAGTTTCTAAAAACGTATTTTACGGCGTGAATTTAGGTAACGTATGTAATTTAGGTCTAGACTCTAGTCATCTGCACAGACTGGTGATGGGAAGTCCGAATCATTTAAGCGAATCGGTTCTTTCGAACAATTGAATTCAATGAACTGGTTTAAAACGCCGTTTCAATTCCGTTTTTTTTCAAGCGTGCTATGAATGTTCCAATAAGCCACATGTGGGCACGTCTGTTTACTACTTGGATAATTTCATGTGTCCCCATGTTCATTTTAGGTATAGCCATCACAACTCATATAATCGTCGTTTAGAACCTTAATGTTTACATTTATGGTAAACAAAGTCCCTTTACCTGTTTCTGGCAATTTTAAATATCATTTTTCCACATCCATTGTAATTGTGTTAATGGAACTCTGCAGTCTACTCTACACATTCAAATTATTTGTTGACATTTCTGATTCACTTTCAACAATGTTGGGCTAGTTACTCAAAAATGCAATACTCATTAGACTACTAGTTACTCCGTTCAAAAGTAATAAGTAATAATACTACATTCTGGCAACAGAAATTAGTTACACTAGGTTACATTCCTTTTCTTTCACACCTACATAAGTTGCCCATCTTCCCCATAAATTTTTTCTAAAAAACAATATATTTCTGCCTCATCATTTGAATAAAATCCACATTGAATCTCAGTCATAAGTTATCACTAACACTCAGTGGTGATTAATAGTAATTTATAAGTAAAAGTGTTGTATTAATCTCATTAATTGTCATTTGTAGCTTGAAGCTAATTGTGGCTATACTTTCTCTGTTATGCGTATAGCCTGAATATTCGTATGAATATACGATTATATTCCAGTTTGTATTTAATCAAAATAAATCAAATAAGTTATTGAGAAAATGTTTATTCTCTAAAAAAACGTTCGTGCATTTTATATCAGGATCAGAGGGATGTGGGCAAGCCATGTAGTGCCAGATTAAAGTAATCCCACAATTTACAAAACTGTGTTCAGATCATCTGACAAAATCAATGTAATATTTGGCAATATTTCCATCCACTGAATGTAAACTTTTTATATTCAATATGCCTGCTGCACTGCAGAGATCTTGTGCCTATGCAACTTGTGAAAATTATGAAAATAAATCTAGCAGTTCTATGGATGACATAACTGTAATATTATTACTGAACTCTTTTTAGTAATTAGTTACATTACGGCAAAAAGTAATATTATAACTGTAACAAGTTACTGCCCAGCACTGCTTTTCAATTTGATTCATGAAATAAACATTACAAATCAAAAGAAATAATTGATAAAATGCAACAAGATTTAGCATCTCATCTCAATGGATAACAAATGCAGTATCATAATATAGCTAGATCTTAAGTATATTTTAAAATGTATACTTTTCTTTCTTTTTTACACAATTATCTGACACCAGTTTTTTTTTTTATTAAAATATCGTCCTTTTGAATAATTAAATATTTTACCTGTAACTTTAAAATTATTTGTTTTTTTACATGCAAACTTTAGCTTTTAAAGGGTACATAACATACACAGTTTACCTAATCTCAGTGTTGGGAAAGTTACTTTAAAAAATTTATTAGTTATAGTTACTCACTACTTGTTACAAAAAGTAACTGAGTTAGTAACTGAATTACTCTATAATAAAAGTAACTCGTTACCAGGGAAAGTAACTATTTGCGTTACTGTAAAAAAAAAAAAAAAAAAAAAAAAAAAAAAAAAAAAAGTTGCTACATGTCAGAGAATTTTTACTTTTTTTTTTTTTTTACAGTTTTCACAAGTCAGTTGAAATGAGTAGAACAGACAGGTACATAACTGTAGAACAGACAGCTACACAACTTTCAATATTTATTGCACGTCAACAGACAGCAAGAGTTTTATCCTGCACTTCAAGTATTATCTTTGTAAGAAAAGTGTTTTTGGCCACTAGCTTTGTAGATGCGTGTCACACATTACGTACACATTACATGCACGTTCTTGCCTTTGACCAAAATGAATTTGAAGTAGTGGTTATATCTTCACCTTGAAAATGCCAACTTTTCATCGGATTGCTGCTGACTCGCCATCTCTGTTGCAAATCTCTGTTTAGCTGTTGCGCGTGCGTGTGTGTATGTGTGTGTATGTGTGTGTGTGTGTGTGTGTGTGTGTGTGTGTGTTTGGCGCCGCTGGCGCTGCCGTGTGTTCCGGCATTTGTGTAAAAACACTGGCTCTGATTGGCTACCATGAAACACATGACTCTGCCTTAGCCAATCACAACCGCTTATCTCGTCATTAACCCACCTCCTCACTTGCTGTGTGAGCCAGAGGTCCGTTCGGATTGCATAGTTTATTAAATCAGTGCTTAGTAACGCACCGCATTTAACGTTCAGTAACGTTAACGGCGTTGTAACGACGGGAAAAGTAATTAGATTACCGCGTTACTGAAAAAATAACGTCGTTACCTAACGCCGTTCTTTTAAACGCCATTATTCCAAACACTGCCTAATCTCATGTTAATCTTGAGTACCTATAGAGTAGTACTGCATCCTTCATATATCCAAAAAGTATTTAGTTTTATCATATTTATAAAAGAAAATACAGCTTTCCGATTCCTTTGAAATGCTCAAATAAGGACTTCCGTTCTCCTCTACGTCATTAGATCCACGATCGAAAAAATCCAGCCGAAACTTGTTACATTTACATTTATTCATTTAGCAGATGCTTTTATCCAAAGCGACTTACAGATGAAGACAGTGGAAGCAATCAAAAACAACAAAAAGAGCAATGCTATAAGTGCTATAACAAGTCTCAGTTAGCTTAACACAGTACACGTAGCAGCATGGGATTTTAAATAATATAATAAATAAAAAGAAAACAGAATAAAAAAAAAGAATAGAGCCAGCTAGTTGGAGGTCTTTACACATACACACATATATATATAATTGCATAATAAATGAAAAGAAAAATAGAATACAAAAAGATTAGAAAGGTAGTTAGATTTTTTAAGAATATAATTAGAATATTGAGTGTTAAAGTTAGAGGGTCAAATAAAGATGGAAGAGTTGTTCCAACCCTAAAGTAAGATTTTCGGCACAGAAATTCTCAGTCATTCTTCTAAATAATTTTTTTAAACTTTAGCCATGTTTAGCATGAGAATCCATCTCTTTAACACTGTGAACAACTCTGAATACATGAAACACCATTGTACCCCCCCCCCCCCCCTTTTTAAACAATGTATTACAGGAGCTGTCAATTGGCTTTGAAAAATAAACCCCTTTAGGATTTTTTTATGAATCTGATCCAAATAGTCTCACCTTTCACAAGTAATGATATTAAATTTACCAAATCTTCTGTTGGATGTGTGAATGCAAAAACAGTTTTTTGTTGTTGTTTGTTTTTGAATGTGTATTTGTTGTGATGTTTTTCTTTACTGTTCTTTACTGTTGGTACTTTTTTTAAATAAAGAAAGAAAATGTTGAAGAGTGATAGGTCATGCTTGAAAGAGATTTTTACTGCTCCACTTTAAAAGATTAATGATTCACAACAAACAGACTTCGGGCACAAATATTTTCACTTCTAAAAATAATAGGTGTTAGACAATTGGTGGAAAAAATATTCCTTGGCTACTTAGGCTACATATTTCAAAAAAGTTTTCAATGCAAAAAAAATAATGAGAGCTATTTTTCAACATTTATTAGCTATAGCTTATTATCGATTGGGGTGAATTTCTACTTGTGCGGCTTCCAAAAATTATTTGTATTAATTTTTCCATATACCTGCACGTTACTGATTTTAGCAGTTGCTAGGAGTAAAGTTAAAGCAGATAAGTGAACATTTGTGAGAGGCGATTGTGCGATGGGATGCTGTTGCTGCTCCACGGAAACACAAGCGCGCTGAGCCGCAAGTGCACATTTAAAGGGGTACAACAACAACGTTGTCTTTGTATACATCTGAGTTTGTCGAGGCGTTTATAGCGCTAGATCAACGTCCAGTCACATTTTCTTAGTACGACTGTATTATATGGACAGTCTGGGGGGTAGAAAGAAGAAGCGAGCGTCAAATTAGCGCCGATAATTCAAACATTTTGGGTCTGTTTCTTTCCGAGGCGGCTCGGTTGTCCTGTCGTCTCTGTTGATCTGCAAACGTCCGCCATCTTGAATTTTAATGTCATATTTTGAACAATTTTCGACAGTATGACATTCTTGGATTGCATTGGACATCGATGATGGACAAACCTCAACGCAGAAGAAAATAAAGTGAGTAACGTTATTTAGAGAACTGCGTGATTATGCTAACCGTGATCCCTCCTGCTCGGGGCTTTTCCGGGTGTCGCCTAGCAATCGCGCAGTTAGCTGCATGTTAGGCCAAGTGTGATACTCATTTTATTATCGGATAATGGCAGCATTTTTAAAATAATTTTAGATAAAATTGATGGGGTCTAATCATGATCTTATGTGTATTATTACAGTGTTGGAATATCCGTCAGGAAGTCTGTTTTAAATATCTTTGCTCTGCCGGTCAGGCAAGTCTCATTGTTTTGTTAGCTCGATGCTAAGCTAGTTAGCGTTCATCGAATGTTTACTTTAACTGCTATTTTAGGCTGTTAGCCCACATTAAGAGACCTAACTCGTTGCACACTTTAGAGTCATTACGTTACATTAAAATTGCGTTTAGGTTTCAATAAAGCAGTAAGTTGGGGCATAGACTAAATTGGTGTGTTAATGTGGTTTGTGTTGGGATTTAAATACACCGTCGCTTAACGTTACATGGGAGCGTTTTAACCACAATGGAGAAGTATGCTAATGTAAGTTATCGAATATATTTTGTGCATAAATTTAATTTTGTGAAATATTGGTCGATGTGGCATTATTCACAAGACGATCTCGATTGTGAATTCAAGGTTTGTAGTTTAATTGAAGGCAGCTTTTGTTACTTCCAATAGCATCCAGAGGGTGGCGCTCTATACTTAAGAATATTTGAAAAGTAATAAACTCACTTTTTTTTCATTAACTGCATGCTGATCATTAATTCAGCCGCTACCATGGATGCTGGAATTCTCTTCAAATTACGAATACTGATAAAATACATTTATATGTTGATAAGCAGAATATAATATTGATTTATTGTTTTATATAGGTGAAGTATCAAGTGACAAGAAGCAAGTTTGATTGAAAGTTTTCTGGCAGATAAGGCGACAGATCCAGCTTCAACCCAGTGTTTTCTGCTGTCTCCTTGTTGAATGGTTTCACAGAAGCTCAATGCGCCTTCTCCAGACTGCCAGCTGGTATGAAGTAGATGGGAGAATCCAAGAACATGGTGCTGAATGGCAGGAGACATGGCAGCAAGTTCTCCAGTAATCAGCCCGTAAGCAAGTCCAGGCTGCAAAACACACAGAGAGCCCATCTTCGTCAAAGCAAGGGCTCCCCGAGTGCTAGAAGATGCAGTCGACGTAAGGTCCTAGCAAAGCCATCAGAGAGTGTCTCTGAATTCATTTAACTACAAAAGCAGAGTCTTAGTCCTGTTCTCAGTGGGTTTCATGCTGAATCCTCTAACAGGTTGTGGTGGGGCGCCCCCGGAGGCAGAAAGGCGCCATGTCCCCTCATCGGGAATGACTGCCAAGGAGCTGTGTGAATATGATGATCTGAGCACCAGTTTGATCCTGGATCCTTACCTTGGCTTCCAGACACACAAGATGAACACCAGGTTTGTGTTTCTAGATTAGTGAATTCAAATTCTCAGTGTCTGCAGTCATTAAGCCTGCCATTCATGTTAACGTGATGCTCCTTTTTAGGTTTCGACCAATTAAAGGTCGCCAAGGGGAGCTGAGGGAAGTGATCAAGCTTTTTAAGAAGCATGACAACCTGGAAAAAGCTTTTCAGGCTTTGACTGCTGGCGACTGGACGAGACATCACTTCCTCAACAAGACTAAGTCCCAAGAAAAGCTCTTCAAAGCGCATGTAAATTATACATTTTGAAAGATCTCAATTTTTGATGACTGTATTTTAGCCTGCTCTCATGTCCTGGCAGGTCTATGTTAGTGTGTAAACAATTTTAATTGTTAAATATAATTTTTTTTGTATTAAATATAAAATATATAAATATTAAAAGCTTGTTTAATATTTATTTAGAAAATGAATATTAACATTTTACAGTATTGTTTGTTTGTGTCAAATATTTAAATATTAATACTGAATGTCATGTTTAATATTTAAATATATTTTTAATGATGAAATTAATATTTGAAATACTATTTATGTATACATATTTGCTCTAAATAAATATTAATATAATTTTATTATATATATATAATTTTATTATATTTTTATTATTATATATATATATATATATATACAGTATTATATTTAAGTGTTAATCTTATAGAATTTTTACAAAATTAGTTTAAATTGTTTAAATATGTTACTACGAAAATGCAATATTTAAACATTAAATGCTTGTTTATTATTTAATTATACATATGACGCTCTAGCGGTTAATAAACAGAACTGCTTGCGTCTTGTGGAAGAACACCGTAGCCGGAACTACTTCTCTCTGTTTATGTCTATGAAGAATCACAAAGGTACTGGGTTACTTCGCCGCGGTATCCCCGAAGCAATCTAAAATAGTCCGAATATAAACACTTATTATAGGTGCACCCTAGTGATTCAGGACAAGCCAAAAACACGGTTTGGAAAATGGATTCATGGTGTATTCGCTTTTCTACATTTTGAACACACACAAAGTTACGGACCGCAGCTCTGATTGGTTGATTTCTTACCGGGAGCGATCCGTAACTGCAAATGGCAATAGGACCACTGGGAGGAGCCAGAGGAGCTTGATTTTTTTTTCACAGATTATCTGTCTCATATTCTACTGTCAGGACATAATGACAGGTTTAATAAATATGTAAAAAAATATTTTTTTACAAAAGTTCCCTACAGCACCTTTAAGTGTAATATTTAATGTTTTACTGTATGTGTAAACACATTTGCTTGTTTATGCGATGTAATATTTACATTCTCTGTTTGTTTCCTCTCGTGTCCTGGTAGGTGTTTGTTTACCTACGCATGTTTGCTTCGGACAGCGGCTTTGAGATCCTTTCTTGTAATCGCTACTCTTCTGAGCAAAACGGAGCCAAAATAGTAGCAACAAAAGATTGGTGAGTTAACAATTTTATGTAATCATATCATCAACTTATTTTGCTTCTAGTTTTCAACATATGTTTGCTTACTGCGCACATTACAGGAAGAGGAATGATAAAATTGAACATCTTGTGGGCTGCATTGCTGAGCTGTCTCCCAGTGAAGAGAGGATGTTGCTTCGACATGGAGAGAATGATTTCAGTGTCATGTACTCGACACGCAAAAACTGCGCTCAACTCTGGCTTGGACCTGCGGCTTTTATTAACCATGGTATTTTTCTTTTAGATCTTAAACAGTCACACCTAAATTAAACACCTGATCAATACATTATGTAATGATAATGAGGAGTCTTTACATAGTAAATTTAAGGTGTTCATTGTTTTTACAGATTGCCGACCAAATTGCAAGGTAAGTACATATGAGGCTGGACCCTGCTTTCTATTTCTAAATGAAGATCAACTTGAACATTGGGGAAGTCGTGGCCTAGTGGTTAGAGAGTTTGACTCCTAAGGTTGTGGGTTCGAGTCTCAGGCTTTCAATACCATGACTTAGGTGTCCTTGAGCAAGGCACCGAACCCCCAACTGCTCCCCGGGCACGGCAGCATAAATGGCTGCCCACTGCTCCGGCTGTGTGTTCATGGTGTGTGTGTGTGTTCACTGCTGTGTGTGTGCACTTTGGATGGGTTAAATGCAGAGCACGAGTTCTGAGTATGGGTCACCATGCTTGGCTGTATGTCACGTCACTCACTCACTAACCGAGTAATAGGAAATAATTTTGCTGATGTGTGTTGTTTTTGCAGTTTGTGTCAACAGGTCGAGACACCGCCTGTGTGAAGGTTTTGCGCGACATTGAACCGGGGGAAGAGATCTCCTGTTACTATGGAGATGGATTCTTTGGAGAAAACAATGAATTCTGTGAATGCTATACTTGTGAAAGGTATCATGTGTTGCGTGCCTGTAGTTTCTCATGCTTCTTTCAATTCGGCAGTTAGAAATGAATAAATAGAACAACGTTTTGTATTGGAAGGTCTTTTTATTAACCGTTGCAACATGTTGTTCTGTTTAAAGAATGCTCATATAGACATTGAGAAATTAGATCGTAATTTAAAATTTAACTCAAGATTCTGTTATTTGTTAATACACATTTGTTCTAAATATCTGTTTATTAAATGTAATGTTTAATTTGTGTGTGTGTGTGTGTGTGTGTGTCAGACGTGGAACTGGAGCTTTCAAGTCGAAAGCAGGGTTGCCCGTGGAGACTCCAGTGATCAATAGCAAGTATGGCCTCAGAGAGACAGACAAGCGTCTGAACAGACTGAAGAAGCTGGGAGAAAGTTGCAGGAACTCCGACAGCCAGTCTGTCAGCTCCAATGCAGAGGCAGACTCTCAGGAACCAACCACTGTACAAACATGTGAGACCTGTAAAACTAGACTAAATTTGATTCTAATAATGCTGTTACAGCTCAAGCTCATCATTTCTCTTCCTTTCATTTTTTTTTTCCAGCATTACGTAAGAGGACTTCACAGTCCTGTGGCAGAAAGCACGGCGAAGCTAAAGCTATAACGAGGAAAACTCTGTCAAGCCCTTCTTCTTCTACCTCATCCTCTAAACGAAGTCAAACAAATATTTCGAGTTTACCAAAGAGACTTAATTCAAAGCCCACACACCCTTTGCCTAAAGGAAGACAACGGTGTCGAGGCGTATGGACGAAATCTTCTAGCCGAGTGAGTGCTAGTGGTGATCTCAAGGAGCCCTCCAGACAAGATGCAGACAGACGCAGCTCCGGAGGCAAAGGCAGTGTAGCGCGCCAATCAGAAAACAATCAGAGCTCTTCGAAGGGTGCTTCCCCAAGCAAGGACAGCACACTTTGCCCTTACAGAACTCGTAGGTCCACGAGGACCTCTCTCGGTGCTCAGGGGGCTGACGGCACGCAGGCATTAAGTCAGCCGTCTAGCCCAGGTGTAGTCCTCAAGTCAGAGCCTGGAGAGCTCTTTCCCGTGACACCAGGGCACCAGATGAACACCCCTAGTTTGGAGACCAGCTGTCCAAGGAAAGGGACGTGTCCCAGACGCAGGAGGACAATAAAACAGGAAGAGTCCGCCTCCTATGGTGAGTCCTTCCTCCAGGAGGGCGTGCCCGACCTGCGCCACGCGGTTCGGGCTGCAGATGTAGCAGACTGTGGGAAGGTGGTGCTCGGCCTGCCGGACTGCCACCAGCACTACAACGGCTCGGCTAAAAGCAGCAAGTCCCTGCGCCGAGGCAAGGGCAAGAAGAAGCGGCAGATCACGCGCTACGACGCTCAGCTGATTCTGCAGAACAACTCAGGCATTCCCAAGATAACACTACGCCGGCGTCGAGACAGCAGCAGCAGTAAGAACGAGACCAGAGAGGCCAGCTCCTCCAGCTCTTCCAAAATCAGCATCAAGTTCAGCAAAGAGCACGAGACTGACCGGAGCAGCTCGTACGTGGCCAAACTGAACAATGGCTTCAGCCACGGCTCCCACAGCAGCTCCACCAAGCTCAAGATCCAGCTGAAGCGGGAGGAAGACAGCGCGGGGTTGCATCGCTCTTACCCGGAGGACGTCACCTTAGAAGAGGGGGATGTACTGGATCACAATGCGGGCGCTCAGGTTGGTCAGAGCATGGAAGTGGAATCGCTGTCCTCTGAGGACGAAGAAGAGGACTACTTTGATAACGAGGATGATTTCATCCCGCTCCCACCAGCAAAACGCCTGCGGCTCATCGTGGGCAAAGATTCCATAGACATTGACATTTCTTCCAGACGACGAGAAGATCAGTCCCTCAGACTCAATGCATAAGCTGTGTAAATATCCATTGTTCCAATCATGTTCATTTTGAACACATGTAATTTAAATAGAAAATGCAAATGTATAATTAAATCATGGCAAAGTATCTTTCTTTACCTTTTAGTGATGGCACTTCTTTATTGTTTCCTCACTATGACTTTAAATATTGTAGAAAGTGTACAGGTTATGTATGAATTTTATCCGAGTCTGATCACGTGCAGATTTTGTTAGCATTCTGTCCAGCTTAACTGTTTTATTCCATAAACCTCTCAGCTGTGTTTTGCGAGACGTTAATCCAGTTGGGAAACACATGCATGGTTTCACCTCGAAAGGTTGACACTTCATATTTCAATAACAGTGTTCCCATGCACAAGAATCACATGCGTCTCTCTCCTCAGCTTGATCTGGCTAAAGGGAATCGTTGAGCAAACAATGTGCAGAGGAGCTCAAATTTATACAGATCTCTCCACATCTTTTGTATCAAAATACTTTTTATCATGTATCTGATTTTTTGGCCATGGAAGGCCGTGGTGCTCATTGTGGTGGCCTGGTGCTGGTCCGAATGAATAATTATTCTATGAACGTCAGACCCTTTTTGTGTGACCTTGGAAGTCCATAGAGAAGCGTGCCTACGGATAAAAGTCCTCTAGTACTGAAACATCATCAATCAAGAATCTGTTTTCCTGAATCATGATCATTGTGGTATTCAGTACATCTAATTGACTTTGTGGTTTTGTGTGCATTTTGTGCTCTGGCAAAAAAATATAACAATTTTTAGAGAAAAAACAAGCTAAGGTATTCAAAGCTGTTGTTTGTGTTTCCATTGTTGATCTTAGGCAGCTGCCATATTAGGCTATTTTTATTTGTACCTTTTTTCTGTCTTTTCTTTCATTATATACTTTACATTCTGTAATGTCAAAGGTCTGCCATCTGTGGGCTTCTAAGAAGTTATCAGCTTTTTATCCTAATGATCACAAAACTCAATCTTACAAACCGATTCTTAAGAGCATCATGACAGTAACAATGTAGGATGTATACATAATCTGGGGGCATACTGTTCACTATATGTATATTCTGGGACTTGTTTTTATTTAACTGTTTTAAGTACTTGAAAACTATAAAACTCATTTTCAAGATACTTGCTTGTCTGATGTCATTATTAGATATAGTTGTAGTTTATCTGCAGGTGCAGGTTGCAATACTTGCTTATAACTCTCTAGCTTTTCTGCACTTCTGCAGCTACAGAATGAATTTAATATGGTGAAATTTTGTTGGAGCCGAGAGGCGGCATCTTCATTTTTTCGAGTCAGTTCTAACTCTTTAAAATTATAATAAAGAAACAAAGATGCAAAGGGTGGAAACTTTCTAGAACTTTGGGCTTGTTTTCACATAAAGTCACTTACAAATATGGGCAGTTGCTGTATCAGTCTTTGGAAGCTGCACAGTATGAGCCATCAGAATAGTAGCCACATGAAGGAAAATGTTAAAGGAGTCCTCCACCCCAAAATGCATAATTTAGCATTAATCACTTACCCCCATGTCATTCCAAACCCTTAAAAGCTTTGCTCATCTTAGGAAAACAATTTAAGATATTTTGGATGTAAACCGGGAGGTTTGTGACTGTCCAATACATTGGCAAGTAAAACACACGCATATGTTTTCTATGTGTATTTACGCTTTGATTTGAAAAAAAAAAGAGCATCTGCGCACAAGTGATCAATGACAAAATTTCCATTTTGGGGTGGAGTATCCCTTTAAATAATTGTTAAAGTTATTAATGTTCAGCAATCCTGCAAGGTTGCAACATTTAAAGTTAAATTATTATTTTTAATATGTTAACCCAAATTTTTCTGGTTTCATGCATATATGTTAATAGTGTCCAATGTGAACATGTTTTCATTTTTTTCGTATTTGAATGTGCGGCAGGGCCAATATGTTGTATTTTCCCCCACTACAATGTCAACTTTGAATAGGAGGAGAGCATTTGGCATCTAACTCAAAATACCTGCTTTCAACAGATTAATCTTTATTCATGAACAAATTTATCATGCATAAAAGCCAAAGAACCTCTGATGCAAACCCCAAAAAAGGCTGCACCTATTTTATAATCTCTTGAATATGAAAACACAATAAATCTGTTTGTCTTAAAATGGTGGAACATAGTGCAGAATAAAATGCAGCCATTAAGCTTCCCCAACAGGGTATTGTGTATCAATAAGTTAAATAAAAATAAATAAATAAAAATAATTAAGAAAATATTACATCTATATAATAAAAGGGGTATACCTGAATGAAAATTATGCAATTAACTGTTTGGTTACCAACATTCTGCAAAATATCTTCTTTTGTGTTCATCAGAAGAAAGAATCTCATAGTTTTGCAACTTAAAGATGACACAATGATGACACGATTTCCATTTGGGGTGAACTTTCCCTTATGTAAGCAGTTTTAGTAAAAGTAGCCTGCAAGGAGTACTGCAGTGAAGGTACAAGCAGATGTATAAATTTACATAAACATATTTGCATACTATACTTTGTGATGTAAATATGTTAAACCTCATATATTTAATGAATATGCAGATATTGATTAGGTCAAACGGATCAACCTTGAAAAATGTCCTCGATATTCATGAGATTAATTATCTTTTTTTTATATATATATATATATATATATATATATATATATATATATATATATATATATATATATATATGATTATTTAAATAATTTATATGTAGGCTACAGCCATGATTGTTTGTTTATTTGTTTATTTATTTATAAATAAATAAAATGTAATAATGAAGAAAATTTTTAGGCCCATTATTCAATGGCTGACTGTAGGGATATATAATAATGTAAATATAAACTCATTACTTGTCTGAATTTCAACATTATAATGGAATCATAAGCTACTAGTCATAAAATGAATTAGACAGATTTATTCCCAATCAAATTAAGTTCTACAGTACACTACAGTTGCCGGTGGGCTTAAATGGGTTAAAAGATAGGTCTAGAAATGTACTTATTGATGGTCAGGTGCATGTAATATTATGATATTTGTTTTCTTTGTTTAAAGAGCTTAGACTTTGTGCTAGCTATTTTGATCATTGTTATCTCTTGCAGATTTGAAAAACCTGTATGAAACGCATGTATGAAGAGGATTAAGCACATGTATAAATCTTTTTCATATTATTTTATATCAGCTGTAGTTTATTTGAGACTTTTTAGATAGTTTCTTTATTTCATATTTGAATGGCAAGTGGTAGTCTGCTTGAATTTTCCTCTAGCCTACTCTCCTCCAGTGAGTTTTGAATGCAGAAATCATACTATTTGTCATCTACCATAAGTCAGAAGTAAAATAAAAGGTATTCTTTATCGGTGTAATTTGTGTTTTTTTAGGATGTTTCATGAAGGATGCACTTTTATTCCCTGCATGAACACAAGCCACCGACCCAAATTATTATCTTATGTGTAAGATTTTACAGGGTGTAGCGCATAAGAATATAGTAATTATTCAACTTTGTGGTTTGGAGGGATTGTTCTTTTATGCCGGTTTTACGGAGGGTGATTGTATCCCATTATCATAAGGCAAAGATAATGCAAATATGAACTGGACTGTCATGACACTTTTATATGCATCCCTATCCTGTAGGTACAGAAGCCACTCTTAAGAGACATCCACCTTTCTCCCTGAATAGTAATCAAAGCCTGGTTTGGGAGATGACCAGTTTTTTAGTTACTTCATTCTTGAAGACTCTACTTTGCTATTGGAAATAACTGACCAAACTGAGACAACACAGCTCACTAAAGGTTCCTCACTTAAGCTAAGCAGGCCAGAGCCTGGTCCCTATGTGGATGGTAGACCCTTTGGGTATTGCTTGTCTACTGCTGCATTTAATTTTATTTCGGCCAGCAGCTAGTTCTTTCTCTGACATGTATGGGTGTAAAAGTCCTATTATAACGAAGGGACCTTTTAATGAAGCTGTTAAACTGGCCCTTTTAAAAAGGAGTGTGCTTGCCCATGGATTTATTGCATTTTGAGAAAAAAAGTATCATGGATTTATTGCCAGGGGGGGGGGGGTGGTAGTAAAATTGTATAAGATATTTTTGAAAACCAAAACATGGATTACATTTTTTTTATGTTATTATAACCTAAAGATGCTATGTGGAAGTTTGAAACAGAAAACAGTGGCCACTATTTTGCATCTTGCCACTTTCTTGGTCAGGGCTGACGAGATGTAACAGAGACGTGGTCGTAACAGGCATGGGTCAAACACTGGCAAACAGGTATATAGAGGGCAAGACAAAGAATATTCCTAGGGCAAGTGTGGGTCTTTGATGAGTGAACAATATCCAAAGGGCTGAGCAAGAGAGGTAATCCAGTATCCAGAGCAAAAGGGTCAAAATATGAGTTACACAGCAAGGCAAGGAAAAGACTAAACTAAGTAAACTAGAATCAAAGACAAGACTAATATGGCAAGGCTTACATACATCGCAGCAATCACTAGGAGAGGGATATGTGAGGAACAATACTCGGCAGTTTGAAAGTGATCTAAGTGAGTGTTATATTGAATGTGTGATGGGTTACAGCTGTGTGCAATCAGTGCATTCAGCTGTGTGTGTATAATCAGTGCCTTCAGCTGTATGTGTGTAATTAGTGCAATGGATGATGGTAACTGTAGTCCGGGGTGACTTGCAACAGTTATTGTGCATGGTGCAATAGTTGAGTGTAGTGAACGGTGACCTCTGGTGGTGAGTGAATGGAAGTTCATAGACCAGATTATGACATAGCCAGCCCCCCCACGAAGGAGCAGCTTCCAGACGCTCTTAAACAATCGAGGAGGGCGGAGGTGGAATGAGGGCCAGGTCCACGTAGAAGTGGAAGTGGAATGGCCGGGGGCCGAGGCAGAGCAGGAAGCCAGGGTGGAGCAGGCAGAACTGGTGCCCATCAGGGTGGAGCAGACGGAACTGGAGCCCACCAGGGTGGAGCTGATGGGGCCGGGACCTATGGGAGAGACTGGGGCCTTGAGAAAGCAGAGACAGACAACACACACATTCATAGTCTCAGGGACGGAGGCAGGGAACACATAGAGTTCATGAACGGCCTCCATAGCCATGATAGGACAGAACGAGAGTTCATAAGTGACCTCCATAGCTGTGACAGGACAGAATGAGGATTCGCAGACGGCCTCCATAGCCATGACAGGACAGAATGGAAGTTCATAGACAGCCTCCATAGCTGGGACAGGACAGGAGTTCATGTGTTGATACCACTGACACCTCTGAAGGTTCTGCAGCAGATGCCACCACCTCTGGAAGTTCTACAGCGGTAACCACAGAAAACAGGGGGAGTTCATCATTAGTTCCTTCAACAGTGACATAAAAGCTTGAAAGTGAGTTGCGGAGCACCACAAGTGGAAGCGAGTGCTGCCGCCTCGGAAGGTTCTGCAGCATGTGCTGCTACCTCTGGAGAAACTGCAGCAGACACCAACACCTCTGGGGACACAGCAGCAAGTGCCACTACCTCGGAAGGTTCTGCAGCATTAGCTGCCACCTCTAGAGAAATCATAATGGATGCCACCACCTCTAGAATTTCAATAGTGGTGTACGCAGCCCAAATGCAACAAAGCGATCCCCATCATGGGAAGCACTTCAGACTGGGGAATTAGTTCCCGAACAGGAGGGGTTGAGCGCGTAGGGGTTCAGGGATAACAACTTCTCTTGTTGACAGCAGTGGTGGATCCTCCATGCTGGATGCCAGTCCGGGATATTGAAGAGCTGACCTCCAGGCTTTGGGTGCCACAGACAAGATGTGATGAGCTTCTGGAAAATCAACCGTGAAGTGATGTGACTCTGGACGATCCATTGTGACGTGACGTGACTCTGGAAGTTCAGCCGAGATGTGACGAGACTCCGTAAGTTCAGCGATGACTTGACCTGACGAGACTCCGTAAGTTCAGCGATGACTTGACCTGACAAGACTCCGTAAGTTCAGCGATGACTTGACCTGACAAGACTCCGTAAGTTCAGCGATGACTTGACCTGACGAGACTCCGTAAGTTCAGCGATGACTTGACCTGACGAGACTCCGGAAGCTCAGCGATGACTTGACCTGACGAGACTCCGGAAGTTCAGCGATGACTTTACATGCCTTGACTCCGGAAGGTCAGCGGTGACCTGCCTTGACTCTGGTATCCAGTATCCAGAGCAAAAGGGTCAAAATACAAGTTACACAGCAAGGCAACGAAAAGACTAAACTAAGAAAACTAGAAACAGAGACACGATTATGAAAACAAGGATCTGAAACAAGAATATGAAAACCAGGAACTGAAACAAGACTATGACAACAAGGAACTAACACGGAAAGGCTTACATATCGCAGCTATCACTAGGAAAGGGATATGTGCAGAACAATACTCGGCAGTTTGAAAGTGATCTAAGTGAGTGTTATATTGAATGTGTGATGGGTTACGGCTGTGGGCAATCAGTGCATTCAGCTGTGTGTGTATAAACAGTGCCTTCAGCTGTATGTGTTTAATTAGTGCAATGGATGATGGGAACTGTAGTCTGGGGTGATGTGCAACAGTTAGTGTGGTGCAAGAGTCCATGTGGTGAGCGTGTGACCTCTGGTGGTGAGTAAATGGAAGTTCATAGACCAGATCATGACAGAAAACACATTTTTACTCAAATTATTCAAAATGTATTTATTGTGTCTTGGAATCAAACTCTTCATATTATATATATATATATATATATATATATATATATATATATATATATATATATATATATATATATATATATATTATCAACTCATTTTCCCTCACAAAATTAAATAAAATTTTAATTTTAAGCAAATGCTCTAAACCATAAGAAGCATGTAATATCAAATTAATATTTAAACTAACCCCCTTTTTACTTTTTGAAGCTATTTATATTCCAACCAGTTTTAAAATGTATGTAGGCCTATTTTGTTTTATATTTGACAGTGTTGGCTGTTTAAATATTAGTTAAACAGTGTTTTCCGGATTTTTTTTTTATTACTTTTAAAAACACCCACATTTAAAAATACAAGACATGAAAGCTTGTGATAGTAATAATCTGTATTTATAAACCATTGTTTACTGATGTAGTAGCTCGAGTTTGGAATGAAGGGGACGTGACTCTGTGGTCCAATCAGAGAACAGAATGGGTGTGGTCGGGTGACGTGTGGTCAAACCCACTCGACTTCAACATACTGCGCACGAAACTGATGCAGTGTGTTCTTCATTACAGTAGTGCGAGCAGTCATACGGTGTTAGTTGGTCCCATTAAATCTGCGTATTAAAATATCTGATAGTTATAAAACTGCAGAGTCTGTGACTGAATTTATTGCCTGCATATTGTAATTATTTACGTTTGTACCAGTAACCAACAGCAAAGATGAAGACTAAATTCATCAATGGCGTCTCTTCCTCGCCTTCAATGTCTCTGGGTTTAACATTATTGGTAAATGAGAATGTCCTCCAAGTCCAGCCAGACATTGTGAACGACTGCAAAGACATTATTCGACCGGATGAGCCCGACCAACAGACGAAACATAAGGCATATCTATGGTGTAAAGAATTCCTACACGGAGCATGGAAGTCCATAGATGAGGATGATTTCCAAATCTCTGTTATCAGGTATTCTGGTTTGCTACGTTACTGGTAATATAAATAATTGAGACAGAACTGTTTTTAATTGTGTCAGAGATGCCACCTTAAAAGAAACCTTATTCGTAAATAGGCGACACGATAAGTGAAAACGCGTCATGGTGTTTCCTTTCTTAAGATGATTTAGTTCTGTAATTTTGCTTTCATTAGTCATGAGATGGTAAAGAATTGCTCAATATTACAGTAATTTGTAGAAACATGGCTGTGTCTCAAAACCGAATGAGCTGCCTACATAAAACGCATTTTCAGGCATTAAATCATTAATATAAATTGAGTATAAATTAAAACAACACAGATTGTGGTAAAAAGAATACAAAAGTGGTGCCTCAAAATGTAGCGAGCAGGCTAATAAAACAACATTTGTGTGTCATAGATGTGTGCAGCATTTTTACGTGTTAATTTTGGTGCAAGAATGATGCTCAAAAGTTGGCAGCATTTTTCTAAGTGGTGGTGTCCAGATGTAAATAATTATATATCCTGATTCATTGTAAGAATGCAGTTATTCTCTTTTCTAAAATTTTTTTTTTACTTCTAGGGGAGGTCTCAGCAACAAATTGTTCCTCTGCGCTTTGCCAGAGAAGCAACCAAGCTTTGGAGATGAACCACGAAACGTGCTGCTTCGTCTGTATGGAGAAATTCTGCAGGTGTTTTGTAGTTTTTGTAGTTTTGTGTTTTTTTGCTTGGTGAAATGTATGTATTAAGTGTCATATTGCATAGTATGGTCTAATAACATGCAAACCAGTAGGCTTATGTATTAGCATTCTTGATTTATAATAAGGCAAGTCAAAATATGATCAACTTGAATGCTTAAAGATCCGCACCTGTGCCTTAAACATTTCAAACCTAAGCTGGGAAGGATACATATATGCCTACAAATGCATCCATACAAACAGCACAAGATTGCCAAATGCCAAAACCTTGCCATTCATACCAATAACTTGTAAATATGATTTTACAGAAGTAGTGAGTGTTGTGAGATATTCGTACCTAATTTCATTTGGCAGCAATATGGCAACCCCTGGATCAGAAATCTCAGGGTATTAAATCGCTCCCCAAAGCGAGATTTTGTATTTGTGTGTGTACCCTCTAAATTTAAAGAGGCAGTTTTTATTGGGTGATGTACCTCCATGGCTGTACTTGCATGTCTTCTTTGCCGTAGGCTTGCCAAAGGAGCGTACCTTGAGCACTCTTGTTTCCAGGTGATCCCAGCATAGCACTCACGGTACAGTATGTGATCCCTGAAGCAACAGCATTGCCTTCAAATTTATGCGCATCTCAGTCTTTAAAATCTTTGAGAAGCACGCTCATGATATGCCATGTATAAAGTATTTTCTGCCTCTGTTTGCTTTTTTTTCAACTCTTTACTACTCCGTTGAAAATATTTAGGTGCTGGTTACATTATAACATACGGAGCCCCGCACATGACATGCAGGCTAACTCGTGTGCACGATTTACTAATTCGTTCCCTCAATGTACTAAAACGTGCACATGATTACTATTGCGTTCCCTGGATTTACTATTTCGTTCACTCGATTTATAAATTGTGCACACGATTTGCAAATACGTTCCCTCGATTTTCTAAATCGTGCGCACGATTTGCGAATACGTTCCCTCAATTTGCTAAATCGTTTGCTAAATCGTGCGCACGATTTAGCAAATCGAGGGAAAGCAATAGTAATCGTGTGCACCTTTTAGTACAGTGAGGGAACGAATTAGTAAATCGTGCGCACAATTTATTTATTTTTCCTTTAATGTCATGTGCGGGGCTCCGTAATAACAGGAGTTGAGGCAGTGAATTATAAGGGATTTTGGTGGCATTCCACTATTTTAATAGAGTAACACATATTCAACACTTATTCACTATTATGAAAGATTGTTCCCTCAATAAACTCCTAATTTGCTATTTATTGATAGTAAATAGCTGTCGTAGTAGTTATGTTTAGATGTTGGGTAGGGTTAAGGGATCTAGGTTATGGTCATGCGTTAATATATGCGTTATAAGTACTAATAAACAGCAATATGATTGTAATCTAAAGAGCTACTTTTGATAGTTCATTAATTATGTCATTGCAGTAACATTATGGTAATAGCAACCTTACTTGCATAGGGTGTGCCTCATGATAATTGTTCATGTAATGACAATGTCTGGATGTTTTTCAGTAAATTATTTAGAGACACAGCAGTCACGAAGCTCATGATGTCATACCTGATGAGGTGTCAGTAGGTCCACAGTCCAGTCATCTGAAGTCAGGTGTTTAAACGTGGAAAAGCATTAGTTGAACCCATATTACAAATTCCAGAGTGTGTGGACTTTGCTACACAGTGATTCACAAATAAATTGTAGAGTTCATTAAGGCATTTTAAAACTGTGCACTAATGGTAATCTGTGTTGCCCACTATTTATCTAGACACGCTTTATTGCTGTCACTAGCATTTACATTGCTTGTGTGAGATTTGCATAGTGTTTATGACCATGGACACCATATCCTTTAGGTTTTTTCATTCTAATGGAGAATAGCATTGTGTGGTAAATATTTGTGCTAGTTCTCAATGGAACATGGTTTTGATAATTGCTGTTATAAAAGATTTGATTGTTGATTTTTAATGCCCCATCTGTGGTCATTCAACAAGATTCTGGGTTAGCATCCAGAGTCAAGCCTTTTGTTAAACAGGCCATAATTTTTTTTTAGCTTTCAGCCCTCTTCAGCACTGTTCTTTTTGTTTTTTATCACAAAGTTAATTCATTTGTTTAATGCGCTTTCTTACTGTGCTGCCAAAAGATATGATCTCAGTAGTCTATAGTGGGTTCTGGAAAATAACTTTGATACATGATGTTGCTATTTTATGGAGATGGTCAAACTGATCTGTTACATGAACAACAACTTTGTTCTTATGGATAGTCTTTTGCTTTTTCTCTAATTGCTTTAGATGTCCTGTAATAAAAGGGATTCCAGAAAATCAAACACAGAAAATCACTTTCAAGTAAGTAACATTAGCAAAGGTCTGTTTTTCTATTGTTTTTATGTGAGCAGAATGTGACTTTATAGGCTTGTGTCTCTATAAAAGGTTTTTGTCTTTATTCCACATCATCTCACATGTTGTATAGCAAATATAAGGGCTTTAAGAGGACAGATTCCTAAAATCATTATAGCTAGTTAAACTGCTGTTATTGTATTTTTACCTCGTATCCCATCATCCTCCAAGGCCAAGGGACATGCTATTTGGGTAATCAGATATGTTTTTTTTGGACCTGTCTCAGTTGTGATTTTAAACTTTTAGGTCAAAATTTTCCATGAGCTCTCAGGTTTATTATTGTTACATTCTTGTAGTTTAGTAGTGTTTTGGGGAAATTTGGTAACTTGGGACCCCTTATTAATGCATCACAAAATTTTGTTCAGTATTTTTATCTTGTTTTTAGTAAATATATAAAATAATTCTTAAAACAGCATATTTACTGCGTAATTGACTGTATACGATAATAAGATTTGTGTTCATTAAATTAATCTTCAACTGAATTTATTTTTCTTACCTCAACTTCACAATATTCTTCACTTTTCTAGATTAATGCTTAAAACGTGTACATATAAAATAATAATAATAATAATAAAAATCCTTTGGGGTAAGAAAAATAAACCAAATAAAAATATTGTATAAAGATCTTTAAAAAATGTAACATTTTAAAAGTTATAAAGTATATAAAAATTATTAATCTCTGAAAAGCAATTCTTTTGAAACTAATATTATAAAATTTTGCTTCTCCGGGAATATTGTCTTGGTTTAATAAAATGTTAATATTTTAACTCAAAACGAGACCAAATCTATTCATCATAATTAGAATTACTAATAATGATATAATATATATATCACTAATTATTTATTTGAAATTGATTGTGTTAAAGGTTCATATTCATAGCTACAATGCGAGATCCCCCAGAACTGATAAGACGCATCCCCTGACACACTTTTTCAGAGTTACATTATTTCCTGAGAGTCATAGCAGTGCATCCTTTTAAAAGCATATCCCAGCATTAACTTCACTGTCTCAGTTCAGCATCAGCTGTCTGGCCTCTGCAAACTTTGCTTCTATCTGTGTTGCATGTGTAGCTTTGTGTGCATTTATCTAGGTCTATTCCACAAACTAACACACAGGGCCGTCTGTGGTGGTACTGTTGAGATGGACTTCCCCTCCTCGCTGGACATTGATAACACCTGCATGTAGATACTGCCCTTGTGCTGCTGTGAACTGATCTGCTTCAGTAATCCTGTGATTATGCCTTGTGTATTAACTGGCACTGGAAAAACCAAAGCAGCTGCTGCTCAGCAGTCACATGCTTATTGCTTAGTCAGATAACAAGGTAAGGAGAGAGAGAGAGACTGTGTTTGAAACCTGAAAAATGCTCGCTTTGCATGAAGTATTTGGAGGTAGGAAGTCAATATTTTTTTGAAGGCAGCAGCACTGATGTATCTGTATCTATATGTGGAATGATTAAAAATGCGATTAATTCAAATAAGCCTTGCAGTTATTTACATATTTGGTTATGTTTGAAGCTCTTTAGAATTTGTTTTGGTCAAAGGTACCCATTCCTGTTTCTGAAGATCTACGTTACTGCAGAGTTCAGTGCCATGCCTGATCAAACACACCTTTCTGTAATTATCAAGTGTTCCTGAAGATGTTAATTATTTGTTGGTTTCAGGTGCGTGCGACTACGGTTGGAGCTCTACTTTTGCTGGAAGGTAGAGCTCCAGGAACAGGATTGGGCACCCCTGTTTATAAGTCATTAGACATAACCACAGGTGTAAACAGACACTTGCTTGTAATTGCCATGTAATCCTAGAGACCTTCTTTAATCAGGTATGTTTGTTGGAGCTATGTTCTGCAGAACAGTGTCCCTTAGAACCAAAGTTGAATAGTTTTAATGCTGCCTTCACATGCTTTCAGAATTTTCCTGTTTCTCACTTGTGAAGTTGTGATTACGATCTTGTCGTATTCAAGTGCTCTGTTGTTGGAAAGGATCAAATTTAGCATTCAATTGGCTGACAATCATATAAACATTCACCACGCTACATATGCAGTTTGCTGACAATTCTGGAATATTGGTCAAATACACGCTTATTTCACTGCTTATAAAACATACAATATGCTTCAAATGATCGTTCATATATAGCATAATAGACTATACTTTAGCGACAAGACAAAGTGATGTAGTATTTGTGAAAATAGCATTGACACTGAGCAGCAATGGTTGTCCCCTCCACCATGTTTAAAGTTTATGGCCCGCCCCCCTCGGAAACTGGTATCAGATATCATAAGTCACCTGGTATCATAAATCAGATTAAATTGTAGTTTCTAGAAAACCTGTCTGAAACCAGTTTCTGCAGGCCTATTTTCATAAAAGAGTGTTGTCTGTTAAATCATTTGACTTGTTGACTCATTGACATTTCAGAACAAATTTAAATGAAGAGCATGAGTTGTTGTATAGTATGTGTGAACTATTTTGAATAAAAAAAACTTGCCAGTTCTGCCAATATATTCCTACTTCCAAAGCAAGCCAGCGATGGTGTTTCCAAAGTATCTTTTGAGGAAGTCTAATTTCCTTCCATGTTTTTCCGTCAGAATTATCCTCAGATGGGAAGGCCGTAGTTTCCTGTTGAATTTCTGAAAGAACCGGATGTTTTTTTAACACTGCAGTTCAGCTGATATTCCCTCATCAGGCTTGTTGTGCAATTGTGTGCCATTCTTGCATAATGTCAAACACTGAGATGAAATGAGCTCAGTGCTTCTACCTGACCTTGTTAAATTGAGCTGTAGTGAGATAAAAGACTCAAGGCCAATCCATTATTTGACTAAGATGGTAGGTGAAACTGAGTTTCAATGTGTGCTGTAGCTGCACTCATTATATAATCTATGCCGTGATGATTGTCTTAAAGGTCCCATGACATGAAAATTCCCCTTTATGAGTTTTTTTTAACATTAATATGAGTTCCCTTAGCCTGTCTATGGTCCCCAAGTAGCTAGACATTTCAATCCATGGGTGTCCTATTCTGCCTTTGAGAAAATGAGAGCTCAGACAGGCCGATCTGGAATCTTCCCCTTATGTCGTCATAAGGGGAAAGGTTACCGCCCCTTTTCTGATCTGTAGCTAATTATTCAAGTTTACACAGACTTTCTTTCTAAATCATTTAATACTGATTATGCATCAGTGTATCAAGCCAGTGACTAAACGATCAACTTCACATTGTTTCTCTTCGTAGCATGAAACAAATCTAAAAAAATTTACTGTGAAAGTTGACAAAATAAAAACAATTTAGGCCATAATTTGTTTACCCTAATTTTTCTCCAAACCTATTTAAATTGAAACATTTTAAGTCAAATAAGTTTACAAATAAGTTTACAATTTTTTGGACTTTCGGTGTGACTTTCTGTTAACATATTGGTTTGCCAGTTTGTGGTCAAAAACGTTTGCGTAACATCGTCACGAGACATCAGTGGTTAAAGTTAATGGAATTCTGTAACATTTGAATCATTCATGTTTGCAATTTCAAACATTTGCCTATAAAGTTTGGATTCCTAAGGCATTAGTTCAAAGTACAGCACTCAATAACTGATAACTGAGGAAATATATAATCTCTTGGCAATCTATTCTTATATGATCTCTAATCGGAGGGAACGAGTAAAAGCAGAATTGTAGAATGTTTAGAAAATTGGAGATACCTTACATAAGTACTTCCCCCACATATGAAGGGAGCTCTTTCGGTTCTGTGTATTAACACTTGGCACAGCCTAGTCCAAAAACTGGCTTAATGTCATTGCTAGTTAAGCAGCCACAATTAATGACTTAGATGTTTGGAAAGTTATGTCTTGCTCAGCACAATTGCCTCTCTTGTTTTTCTCATTTAACTTACTTTGCTCCAGCACTGCCATTGGTTTTGCATCTGCCCATTACCACTGTTACAAAATGACTGGCTCTCAGATAGAATTGGTTTCAGTGCAGAATTTATAGTCCTTTATAGCATCACAGTTTTGAATTAACTTAAGATGAACTTGTCTTTAAGGGATTGAAGGTCCAATCAGGCTAAGCAGGTTTTCATGGCTGTCTGTATGGTGCGATGATAGATCTTGGCAGTTGATTTAACCTGTTGGGTGCCCAAACTTTATCCGTATGTTTTTGTGTTTGCAGGGAGCTGATGCCATGGTACTGGAGAGTGTGATGTTTGCCATCCTGGCCGAGAGGGAGCTTGGGCCCAAGCTCTATGGCATTTTTCCACAGGGGAGACTGGAACAGTTTGTCCCCGTGAGTAGATTCAAGTATATTCAAGAGAGGACAGTCTGGATGTGAAACACGGTTTCTGACACTAATGCTTATGAATCCCTTTCTTGCAAACTAGAAGAAAAATCGAATTACATTCTAGGCAAATTTCCTTATGTCACTTTTTCCATTTCTCTGAATGATGCTCTGTGATTTTAAATACACAGAAACTTAAAACTCATGTGCAACTTTTAGTATTTTAGTTGCTTTATTGTTTCTGTTTTAGTTATAAAAACACAAACTGAAAGTTCAATGTTTGCCTGCAGAGTCGAAAATTGTCCACAGATGAGCTGAGTGTCCCTGGTATATTTGATGAGATTGCTGAAACGATCACCAGATTTCATGGAATGAGAATGCCCTTCAACAAGGAGCCAAAGTGGCTGTTTGGCACCATGGAAAAGTTGGTGATCGTAAAATATCTGTCAAATTAACACTTGTCCCGTGCTGAAAATCCTTTGACTAATTTGGCTGTTCCAGCCCTTTAACAATTGCTTGCATATAATCTTTCAAATAAATCACAAAATTATGAATTCTACTTCTTTTCTTTCAATTAGCGTAAAATCCCATAGCCTTTAGTATCTCCGCTGGGACCTAAATATAAATTAACACTATCATCTCATATGAATTTTCTCTCTAGCTTACTTGATTGCTAAAAATAGAAGTATAACTGTCTGTATTTGCCTGCAAATATATTGATTATATTGGTTGATTGCCAACACTGCAATCTTTTTGTCCTCTCATCTACGGCACAGGTACATGGATCAAGTGCTTCAGCTCACCTTCACCAGGGAGCACCATCTACGAAACTTCTCCCGCCTTTTGAGCTTCAACTTGCCTCAAGAGATGGACAGTCTCAAGTGAGATCTTTATTATCTTGATTATTCACTTGGGTTTTAGGGCAGTTATCTTATCGTCATACATTTGCAGCATGGTTTTATTGACATGCTTTATCAGAACCCCTGGAAACTGTTCACACTTTAAGAGATTCGAGAGGGCAAGATAATGTATTGGCTGCGCATAATTGATGTCTTTTGTATGCTTACTTAAAAAGCTGTTTGTGTACACAGGTGTCTACTTGAATCAACTCCCTCTCCTGTTGTTTTCTGCCACAATGACTTGCAAGAAGGTTAGACATGGCTTTAGTACTGTGGTTGTCTGTGTTTCATTATAGTTTCTAACAAAGGTCCACTCAGTGTTCAATCAAATGTTTTAAAAGTGCTGCCATGTTTTCAAAAGGAAACATCTTGCTTCTGAGTGGCCGTGAGAACACAGACAGACAGAGGCTCATGTTAATCGACTTTGAATACAGCAGCTACAACTACAGGTCTGTAATATTCATAGTCACATCCATTCTTCACATGCTCTATCAGAAGAAGCACACGCAGCTAAATTCTAAGAAAACAGTCTGGTTTTGTAACGGCCAGATGTTTGATGGGAATAAAGTTGAATTGGAGCTGTATTAGAGATCGGTCTGATTCTCTTATTCAACGCGGTTGTTTCTGATTAGTTTGGAACACTTTGGGTGCCCCATTTCTAAGAAGGGACCTCTAGACGTTGAAAGCTCGGGCAATGATCCCACACTGTTGCTAGGGTACTCACATTCTTGCACGTGCTCAAACACAGATCTCAAAGAGGATCCTCAGGCAAATGAGCTCCAAGCTGTAACACATTCTTTTAGGAGCCTGGTGTTGTTACAAGGTGGTTCTGTATCAACAAGGTCACTGTTCTAGTGGTTTTCCCATTTTGCCATCCTGTGTAGTTTATTATAAGGATGTAAGTGACCGATGTTTAGGTCTATTGTCATTGCTTATGCAGCAAAGCAATAGGAAATGAAGCCAGGCTTCCCACCCACAGAGATGTGTGCTTTGTTCAGTTTCCACAGCAGCTGTGAGGCTCTTCACAAAGAATATATATATATATTCCAGATGTCATGATATACCTCCTCTTTAATTATCAACAATTTCTGAACGATCAAGACTCGTGCATTATACATTATTATCGCACTAACAAAAGGGGTGCTGATCGCCTGTCTTTCTCCCACAGAGGATTTGACATTGCAAATTTCTTCTGTGAGTGGATTTATGACTACACCTATGACAAGTTTCCATTTTTCATCACCAACACCAAAAATTACCCCACCAAAGCACAGCAGGTTTGCAAAATGACTTCTTTGGGGGTTCATTTATTTTTTTGTCTCAAATCGGTTAACCGTAAAAATGACATCATGCCATTTTATTTTGTTTCCCTCAGATGCATTTCTTTCAGAGTTATCTGTGGGAATCTCATGCTGGATTTGAACACTTGAGTGAGGAGGAGCAGCTGAAACTCAAAGAGGATATGCTAGTGGAAGTTAACAGGTGATATGCTATTGCTTACCTCGGATCTATCTTAAGCAGTTTTACACACATTTGGCCATCAATTTGTAATTTTATAGATGATTATGTAACATTTTCTTGAGCTCAAGGCCCATGTAATCCACAAATACAACGAGGCTATCTCTCTTGGCTCTCGTACTGTACTACTATAATAGATATTTTAAAAAGACATTTGGAGCAATGATTCACATTACCAGAGACTCCTCAAATGTTCATTCCATCTGTAATATGTGAACTCAATGCTCTCTTGTTTAGGTTCGCTCTGGCCTCCCATTTCTTTTGGGGATTGTGGTCCGTGATCCAGGCCAAAATATCAACTATTGAGTTTGGGTACATGGTGAGTTACCGCAAGAAAGCCATCAAGTCTTTGTGTCTGCAGTTGAGTGCTTGCTAATGCTGAGTTATTACAGAGTTATTCTATTGTACACTGCGCAGCTCTTAGGTAAGACAAGAATTTTATCGCTTGAGATCAGATATGTAAAGATACGGCCTTTGCAATATTTGCACTGCTCACAGCTCTTTGGACGTTACACACATACGTGTGAGGTCAAGGTAACATGACTGTAAACCTACTGAGTGTGTGTCACTGTAATGTTTTTTTAAATAACATTTTGTGTGTGTAAAAAAAAAAAGTTATTATTGGAGAAAGCCATTTTTAAAACGATTAATAATCTACAGTGAATGTCTAATATTAGAGAAATAATAACAAATAAAACAAAAAGGACAATGATAGTCCATATGATGCTCATATGTCTTGTAGAACTACCCTGTTATCAATATATATAATTTAAAATCGTTCATTGTCTAATAATGTTTTCTTATTCTGTACAGGAGTACGCCATGGCTAGATTTGACGCGTACTTTGAGCTGAAAAAGAAGCTCAGGGTTTAAAGAAAACATGCATAAATTCCCAACGGACTTAGGAAGAGGGAACAGCTGCTCATATGGTGTCGAGAAGAGCCGAGCAGATTTAGAATATGCTTAAAAGAGGAAGCTCTGCGTCTGTAGTGATTCAGCCTGAGCTTCTGGACACTTGGAGAACAATACAGAAGAACAATGAGCTCACATGACGAAAACCAAGACTGTAGGTCAGGGGAAAGTATTTTACGCCGCTGCAATTTGATTCATAAGTCAAAGAATGGTGTGGTGGGAAGTTCTTGATGCTAACTTAAGCCTTGTGGTGTTTCTTATCACCTAGTCGTGTAGTGTTATCTAGACAACCGGTGATAGAAGATGCGCTGTGAAAGAGTAAGGTTCAAAAACTGGACCTGTTACAAGAAGATGGTACAACAGACCAAGCGATGTTAACACTGCGGTTCTGATGATTCAGTATTGTGTTTGTTTCCATTTCTGTTTCCATTTTTTTTGGTGTCCTTTTTACTGGATGATTGACCTCTTTTCTACTTCTATTAGATCATGTGTTGTTTGATGTCTGTTTCTAGAAGATCCGCATGATGTGAAGTGAAATACCTGTGGGACCGCACCATCTGCGTGCTCCTTAGGAGAGAGATAGTATGAAATATGTGTCTTAACATTGGAAAACCATGTTTTTGACCGTAGTGATGTCATTCACCTCTTGTTAGAGGTGCTTGTTTATTTGATAGGAATTTGATATGTTTAAGATTACCCGTCTGTATCTGATTTGATAGTGAATTGATAACTGTTAGATATTAATATAAAACTTTATTGAACAGTTGATCCTGAAATAACAGCCTTTTGTTTCATATAACAGTTGGTCTGATTACAATTTCACAGTGAACGTTTATGAAAGTTTATTCTACTTATCTTTTTTAAAATTGTATAATATTGTTTTAGAACTGAACAATATATACTTAGATTTGCATTTTACTTTGTATAACCTTGAATTGTGGTAAAAGTATTGTTTATTTGTTCATATATTTGAAATATTGGTATAGTAATACGTTATTAAGGTAATAACGGTAATGTTAAAGGCACTTTCTGAAGCAGTTCTGTGAAAAAGTTTTATTAATTGCAATGTAACATTTCTATTATTTTTTTTTTACTTCAATAATATAATTGGATCTTTTGGCCCTTGGTAATATATTATACTAAATCATAATATATATATATACACATGTTCCTTTGTAACTGGTCTCTACGAATCTAAATTTTTTGAATATCAGTATCTCTCTTAATATCCATTAAATGTACAAATATAAAAACTGAGGAATATCTTATGCTTGCATATGACTGTGAATAAAGGGTTATAAAATGATTTTCTCAGTGTCATTTTATCTTTTTAGTCCTTCTCTTAATGTCACAGAAGATTGTTTAAACTAGAATCAAAAGTTATGATGCCAAGTTTATGATCATGTTCCAAATCATAATTCAATGATGATAATTATGAATGTGAAAATTAGTTTAATAATGGATGACAAAAATCCAGATACATACATTTACACTGGCATATAATCCAGTTTTTGATCTTGAAGCAGATTCAGCTAACCTGACAAATGTTTTCAGAGGTTTGCAAAAAGTAATGTCCTAAAAGTAAAATCAGCTGTAACAGAGGATGAAATTGCCAGTACATATATGTTTTGTCCTATGTGATTACAACCCTTTACTTATCAAAGTTCATTTAAATATTTCAAGTATCAAAAGTCTGAATGAATACTAGGATAGGAACTTTTAACCTGTTTGACTATTAATAATACCTGCAGCAAATGTATTCAGAGATGGATTTAAAACAAATTTAAACAAAATTGGATATTCATAATCTTTTAACAGTACTAGCTATACTGAAATATTTTGTAACATTTAGATAAATATACAGTGTTTAATGGGCACAGCAGAAACAGTGTTTCTGGATGGCTAAATGCATCAGTATATTCATAAACTGCAGTTTATTTAGAATTAAATTATAAAAGATATTAGTTGACATAAATAGCAAGAAAACAAATGCTGTGCTATTGATCAGTGTTTGATGTAGAGATGAATTATTCTTAATTTTAATTAATAATGCAAATATTCCATATTCAGTTAATGAACTGTATATTTTGTAAGGGGTTAACATTACTTAAAAAAAAAATAATAACGTAAAATATTAGTGTAAAATGGTTTTCTTACATTTGCTATAAGTGGTTGCTATTGGTAAAAAAAATAAATAAATAATATATATATATATTCCTATTGACTATATGTAATCTTCATCATGACCGGAAGCTGGTTGCACAAAGAAAGAAAAAGTCATGAGAGTGGATTTGTGAGTGTCCAGCTAGTGAGGCGTCCTTGAGCTGCTTGATGTGTGTGAAGAGGGAGATTTTTGGCTTTTTATCTTTATCTTTAACAGATTCAAAAGTGGAAGGTCTGGCTGTCGTTCAGCGGGGGTAAAGATAAAGGAGAGCTCAAGATAAACAGGCAAACACACTCACAGAACCTAAAATGTAACTGGAAAATAGCGCTTGCGTTCAGTTACATAAAATATAAAATTATGTAATTCAACACAGTTTGGGAATGTTTGTAGTTTCCAGTTCTCATTATACTTTAGAGTATAGAGAGTAGTTGCAAAAATATTTTTTAAACATGTTACATCTCTCCAGTAGATCTCATTAGCCTATATACATCCATCACGCAACTTCATTTCCAAACATCCTGATGATTAAAAAAAAAGATATGACCTTATTTCCAGGGTTTGCACAGAGTTTGATTCACTTCTTGTTTAATACCATTGCGTTTACACAGTTACATTTCCACTGTAACAGATTTTTAGGATTGTGTAGAATGTTGTGGGAGAAAGAATGGAATCTTACAACAGAATTACTGTTCCTCCGTTGTTTGGATGTCCTGCATTGAGATGCCTCTTGGTCTTTAAATAAATGTTTTTTGAATGTAAATGCCTCAGATCAATCTCTTTAATCTGCCCAGTAAAATTCTGCCACAACCATTTATCTTTATAGTTCATACTATTTAAATTATTTAAGCCATAAAGAGGGAAATCTTTAAGAATAAATAATAAAATAAAAAAGTAAAAAAAAAAAAAAAAAGTTATACATATATATGTATTTCACTTTGACTCACTACTCCAATTTTAGGTCATGACATCCTGATTTTGTTTGCTTACCAAAGGTCTGTTTGTATTTGTGAAGAAATAGATTTTGGAGCACTGCTAGCTGGAAGGGCCTTGGTTTATGTAATAAATCTATCTATCTATCTATCTATATATCTATATATCTATCTATATATATATATACATACATATAAAAAATTATAATCCAAAGCATTTCATAAAAGTCAATTTCAGTTTCAATTTGGCTTACAATGAAGTGAACAGGAACAGACAACAGGTGCATCCTGATTGTTCTTTTTAATAATTAAGTGAAATGTAAAATTTATAAATATATATAAATATACAAATATATAAATATATAAAATGTAGGTTTTTATGTCAAATTAAGTGCCCCAATTTTCAATATTCAGCATGTACACTCCAATATACACAACGTACAGATACAATGAATCGTACGCCCTATACAGTACAATGCAATACAAATAAATAAATAAATAGATAAATGTTGTTAATAGATCTATTCATTCTGTATATTATACACATATATTTGTAGACACACCCAATATACAACACATAGCAAAACATAAACAGAAATCAAGTACTACAAAAACAACAAAAATAACAACAACAACAACGTATTTTCTCAACAGTGCAACGGTTTCCATTATGCCCTGGGCTGATTCATTAGTGTTGCGTAAGCAGTGTGTGAGCCAACTTTACATATTGTGTGTTACCTCAGTAACAGAAGTGGTCTGGAACAGCTATACCAAAAGACCCTCATAAACACATAGCCTGAAAGTATCCATACATATACATACATATCATATCCCATATTTTAATCCCATATGGTGCGATAAACATAATGAATATTGGGTAACATTACCTCTACATTAATCCTTTGACCAGTTACTCATCTGCTATCCACGTTTGTCTTGTTGTTTGGATTATAACCTGTGTTGCATTATTCTGATTTATGACAGCCATTAAATTTAATTATTAATTATAATTCCTTACAATTTCAGTTAGACTTTTACAGTAAAAATAACATGCATTTCAGCTCATTATGCATTTACATATTCAGAATTCGTGCTCTGCATTTAACCCATCCAAAGTGCGTGCACGTGCACACACACACACACACACACATATACACACACACACACCATCCCATCCTGTCAGAGACCAAGCAAAAAAAACAGGGTTTATCTTTTAACAGACCTACAAGATTTGATACTCAATTTGCATTCTGCTCTTTGTAACAATATTCCACTGGAGGTGAGTTTAAGAACCCATGTGCAGTTTTATTTAAGTCCAAAAGTGACATCCAAAATACAAACATGAACCCACCAACAGAAGATTACAAGGACAATACTTACAAGAGACAATGGCAACATAAGGGCTATAAATACAAAACAAAAAGGGTCACATGACACAAACCAACCAAGCAATGAGAACTAAAGCACATGACTTAAGCAACCAATAACAAAGGAGAACAAAAACTACAAGACCAGAGAATAAACCAATCAGAACAAGACACATAGAACAGAGGAACCAACAGCAGGGATACATGAGGGCAAGGAAACCACATGACTAACCAGGAACCAGGACTAAACTACAAAATAAAAAACATGAAAACATGAACATGAAACAAAACCGAAAACCAGGATGACATAAACACCCCCCTCCTCCCCCCCAGGGCAGCTCCAGATGCCCTAACGTAACGCTCAACCCAAACAAAACCCAAAAAGTCCAGGAGGGTAGTGGAGCGGAGGTGGAACTGGGGGAGGGATGTGGGACCAGGCCCATGCAGAGGAACAGGACCTGAGTCATGGCATGGCAGAGGAACAGGACTGTGGAACAATGGTGGACCATGGTGCAATTGCAGACCTTTGCAGTGGAGCCATGGTGGATCTGGGCCATGAAACAGAGGCAGGTCTAGACTGTGGAACAGTGGAAGGCAGGGTGGAGTTGATGACCACTTCAGTGGAGCCAATGGTTCAGAGAACCACCATCAGGCAAGACTGGAACAGAGAGCACAGAGAGGTCAACAATGGCCTCTGCGGCCGTAACAGGACAGGTAGAAAGTTCAGAGATGGTATGTTGGCCATGATGAGACAAACAGAGATTTAATGGACAGCCTCCATGGCAATGACAGTACAGGCAAAGAGTTCACTGATGGCCTACTTGGCTGTGACAGGGCAGACTGTGAGTTCAGAAGTGGGCACCACTGCGTCGGGAGGTTCTGCCAACAAGCTGCCAACTCTGGAGACACTGGAGCAGATTCATGGACAGGAGAGGCATCTGGGGCAGACTCATGGACAGGAGAGGTCTCTGGGGCAGACTCATGAACAGGAGAGGCATCTCGGGTAGACTCATGAACAGGAAAGGCATCTGGGGTAGTCTCATGAACAGGGGAGCCATCTTGGGTAGACTCGTGAACAGGAGAGGCATCTGGGGCAGACTCGTGAACAGGAGAGGCATCTGGGGCAGACTCATGAACAGAAGATGCATCTGGGGCAGACTCACGGACAGGAGATGTCTCTGGAGTGCAGTGTGCAGCTCAAGCACTCAAAATGGCAACAGAAGACTTAAGAGTGTTAAGAATGTGAGGCTGGGAGCCTAGAGGCCTGTGGGATACCAGCCCCTCACACTGACATCAGAGGTGGATCTATCACACTGGCAATCCGTGTCATCAGTCCTGCCCCAAGCTCTGCATTTGCAGGACATGATGGGTTGAGACTCTGGAGTGGCAGCCATGACATTACAAATTTCTGACGTGAAAGCAATGGTGTGGCGAGGCGCAGGTGTGGTAGTAATCTTGGCTGTGGACTCCGGAGTGGCAGCCATCTTGTGAAAAGACTCTAGGCTAGTGAGTAGGCCCTGGCTTGGCCAACATGACATTAGCAGGTCCACGAATAGCAGGCATGACGTGAGCAGGCCCTGTAGATTCTGGCGTGAAGTGTGCAGGGTCTGGCTTGGAAGACATGACGTGAACAACTCCAGATGTGATGGTTGGAACATGGAAGCTCTCTGGTGCGGTGAGTACTGTAGGACTGCAGGGTTCCCCAATATATTTAGCCAGAGTCCAGTGAGGAGTGTGAAGTGGTATGAACTGAGATATTTCCTTTGTGATGCCAAAACAGAACATTTCTTTAAGTGCCACATCATTAAAGTCTGTTAAATGGCACTGTCCACAAAAGTCCTCCACATAATCCTCAACCGTCAGACTTTTCAGAAGAGAGCAAGCATATTTCTCATGGAATCCAAGGTCCTAGAATCTTGTAGGAAGGGTGTAGAAGCTCATAGCCCAAGTTGCTTGAAGTCAAGTGTCTGTGTTGTTAAGTTTCCACAGTCTGTGATGATTTTCGGTGCAATGTCATCTGCTGGTGTTGGTCAACTGTGTTTTTTGAAAACCAAACTGCACCCGTTTACCAAAATTGTTTGGAGCACTTCATACTTCCTTCTGCTGACCAGCTTCTTGAAGAAGCTGATTTAATTTTCCAGCAGGATTTGGCACCTGCCCACACTGCCAAAAGCACCAAAGGTTGGTTAAATGACCAGGTGTTGGTGTGCTTGACTGGCTCACCAGACCTGAAGCCCACAGAGAATCTATAGGGTATTGTCATGAGGAAAATGATAAACAAGAAACCAAAAAATGCAGATGAGCTGAAGGCCACAGTCAAAGAAACCTGGGCTTCCATCCCACCTCAGAAGTGCCATAAACTGATCACCTCCATGTCACGCTGAATTGAGGCAGTTATTAAAACAAAAGGAGCCCCTACCAAATATTGAGTACATGTACAGTAAACGAACATACTTTCCAGAAGGCCAACAATTCACTAAAAATGTTTTTTTTTTTATTATTATTATTATTTTTTTATTGGTCTTATGAAGTATTCTAATTTGTTGTGAATTGGTGGGTTTTTGTTAAATGTGAGCCAAAATCATCACAATTAAAAGAACCAAAGACAAACTATTTCAGTCTGTGTGCATTTAATTCACATCTTTCACAGTTTGAGTTGAATTACTGAAATAAATGAACTTTTCCACAACATTCTAATTTATTGAGATGCACCTGTAGAAGTCTATTTCAATTCGTCTTGCAACATAGTGAAGATTGAATAGAAACATAATAATAAAAAAAAACTTTTTAATTAGCCTGACTTCCATGTGATGCTAAAATACTTTCATGTCAAATTACGTGCCTCAATTTCCAATATTCAGTGTTTTTGTAAAAGTCTATGTACAGTGTACAAATATAATTGTAGAATGAAAGGTGTGCTCAATACAATACAAAACAAAATGACATCAAGTGTTTAAATAGGTGTGTTCACACTAGTTTAATATGCAAATATATAAAAGACACCCAATACATTTACATTTAGCAGACACTTTTATCCAAAGTGACTTACAAATGAGGATAATGGAAGCAAACAAAATCGACAAAAGAGCAATGATATGCAAGTGTTACAGTATTACAAGTCTCAGTTAGCATAATGCAGTACACGTAGCAAGATTTTTTAATAAATAAAAAGAAAGCTTAAAAAAAAAGAATAGTTAAAGAATAGCGCAAGCTAGTGTTAGAGACTTTTTTTTTTTGTTAATTGTATAATAATTAAAAAAAGAAAACCGATAGAATACAAAAAGTAACAAATAGTAACATTTAACATATACAATTGGTAACACATTAACAGAAATCAAGTTCTGCAACAACAAAAATCTTATTGGCCCCAAACTTCTCAATGACACGTTAACCTAAAAGTTAAATAATAATAAATTTTTGGTTAATGATGAACTTATCTAGGTGCTAACATTCTTCCCTTATAATAATAAAGGGTGCAGTAAAACGTGAATTTAAGTGAGGTAAAATGTCCTTGAAATTTATAAACCCTGCTGGGTTCTTAAAAAACAAGTAATATTTGTGGTTTTGAACAAAAGCGACAAAGAAGGAATGCATTCCTCCCTTTCAAGGCCCCAGATTTCTCATGCTCACCCTTTCCCCCCTAATCCCATCATGACTTTCATTAACAGATTGTGGGAAGAACAGTCTTGAAGACGGAGATGTAATGCCTGGGAATGGCCTTAAGCAGCCGAGATGCTGTAACATCTGTTCAGCCCTGCTCATAATATGAGTCAAAAATGTCATGACGTCTGCCTTAATTCACTATCTACTTGTCTACAAAAAGACTGAAACAGTGACTCAGGAGTAACTTCAAACAAACAAACTGGAGACAGGCCAAATCAAATAATGTGCCACTGAGACGCTCATCTGTTTAAATGGTAATGTAGGTTTGTTCTCCTTCCAAACGCTGTTATCTTAGCATCATGCTAATTATGCAGCCTTCTCAAGTGCTGAGTCTGGCTTTGCAATTTTAGCAGTGAGCCAGTGGGGCTTCAGTGGGCTGGAACTGATGATTGATGTGTGCAACATTTGCAGTGCTGCAGCATCTGTGAGACATCCTTCTTATTATAGTCGCATTCAGTGTGGAGACAGATGAGGGGAAAGAAATCTTATCACATGCTTGTTCTGTTCAATCCAAAATGGTGACAGGCTACTGTCAGTTAAATATTCAAATATGCATTGCAGACTTGCTGAATCACATTTGTATGGATGTGCTTATTTATCTCTATTTCAGTTGGTCAAACTCTAACCCTGATCTGTTAGAATTGTGGTGGGGCATTAGTATGATATTATTACAAGTATATATATATGAACTCTATATATGTACCCTACATATGTACCCTAAAACAACAAAGTGACTTCTGTCAGATAGGGAGAAGAAGAAAAAAAAAGAAGAAAAAAGAGAGAAGCTTCATTAATCATTAATAGTGTTATAGAGCCATCTTGTGGATACATTTGGTACCTTGTCATTGGAAAACTCAACAATAATCCAGCTGATTTAGTATGTTTTTAAACGCCGAAAACAAGCAGTGTCTGTGAAGGGCATGCTTCAGATGAAGAAACATGATGTGGGTTGAAAAGGAAGAAAAATCAAGATAAATATCGCCTTTGAATTGAATGTTTTATTGTGCATCATTGCCGAACATCTCTAAATTAAACAAAGAATGTAAATACATCTGATTTGGTTTTAGAGTACAATGAATGGCAGCAATGAAATTAACTTAGCAAGATAAAATAGTCAGCCATATTACAAAAATGTTTTAGATTTCCACCATATGATGCTATTAACAGTTCATTGTTTGAGATGACACAAATGTTCCTGTGCTGATGTTCTGTATACAATAACAACTTTATACATGTATCTCCACTGTCAGATACATGTTGTATATTGTTAACTGAAAAAAGGCCTACTGGTGAGACTGGGTGTGAAAGTGAGTTTTAAGTCTACTAGGCCAGAAGTTTCCATAGTTAAAGAAACACAACCATATAAACTTATATCGCCTTTGTATGTGTTTTTAAACCCAATGAGCAACCAAATTTAACATTTTATTTTCTCGTCAGCGCACATTTCCTCATTCCAACCTGGAGCAGACACGAAAGTCGGATGTATGACTGGATCTAGAAGCGTCAATAAACACATGAGGTGTATTCAGATGAAGAGTAAATGCCACTTAGCGATTGGCTGTCGTAGTGATTGCATCATCAGCTTCCAGTGCTCATTTTCAAAGGTTTTGCCCTTTTTGATGTGGATGTGACCAATCAGATGTTTGGAAGACTTCTTAGAAGGCTGAACTTCATAAACGGACACTATAATGGTGCACTCCCTGATCTGTTGATCTGGCAACACAAAGGTCAGGACCTCATTGAACACAGTCACCTCCCGACGCTTCTTCTGTTCTGTCCTCTGATGTCGAAGTCTGCAGTGGTTGCAGGTAACGCTGGTTTTGGCATAGAGAGCTGCGATCAACAAACGGTTTAAAGATCATTTAAAAGTAATTTTACAAGATTCATTAAGCTTGGTTAATGTTAAAATGCAAATACACTTTTGTTAATGCCAGTGGAAGTTTGGAACTCTTTTTTGGAAGTGTTGGCATTGGCAACTTTTACGAACCATGCGCCTCAGCATTCGGTGAACCTACTTTGAGACTTTATGTTGTCTTTGAGTTGCTGCTGTTCCTAAACACATCCGCTTTCCAATAATACCACTAACAGTTGACTGTGGTATATCTAGCACTGATGAGATTTCTCAAACACGACTTACTGCAAAGACAGCATCCAATCACCAGTACCACACTTGAGCTTTCAAATACAGACTAGGTGATTTTCACCTGTGGCAATGGGTTTGATTGAAACACTTTAATTCAATAATTAATAGGTGTGTCCCAAATGATCTGTCCATATATATATAAATAAGTGTTATAGAATAAAAAACAGTGCAGTTTATTTCAAGTTCATTTATGTATAAGTATACACTCATTATTCCTCACCTCTTTCAGTTTTATTGGGATGACATACTGTGTGGATCTTCAGCACCCCCACCTCCAGCCTCTGAGATGTAGGCATGTATTTCAGAGAGAGCAGTGCCTCACCAACCATATCCTACACAGAAATTGCACCGATTGTTTTTCATCTCATAATTTCCTATTTGTTATACCTGGATCAAACTTACTTTCTTGGGTACCTGCAAATCCTCTCTTAACTCCAGGGGATATGAGAGCTTCAGGCTGTTCAGGGGAGCACGGGCCTCTCCTAGAATTCCATGTCTTGAGTATTTATCAAAATCCCGAACCTAAAGGATACAATCTAAAGTGAAGTGACTTGGTTACAATAAAATAAGATGCTAGGCCTGTTACATACCTCAAATCTAACAGTGACTCTTGGTACTTCCTCTTCAGCCAGGGTGCAAGAGAACTGATCCCCAAACACGGGACTGCAGCTCTTCTTCACTAGACGTGTCTGCCATTCGTCCAGAACACACTGCATTGAACTCTGCTCCTCATCCTCTCTTTCTGCCCACAACAACCGCACCCAAACGAACGGGTCCACACTATGGCTGAAGTCTCGCTTGGCTAGATCCTGGGCGTCCAGTACCGTCACCACCAGTTTGGACTGCAGCTGATCGTAGAACAGTGAAAAGCGCAGAGATCCCTGGATGTTCTCCTCTTCCAGATCGGCCATGCTAGCTAGATCTAAACTACTGCCCAGGTTAGTGCAAGAGATGCCAGGGGACAGTCTGTGGCTCAGTTCCTCATAATGAACCTCCATCTGATGGACAGAGAGTGTATCTGGTCTAATTTTCTGGTTATAATACACACATGTGGTTGGCAACCAAAGCCAAGCATCTTTGAAACATGTTTTTGATGTATTTTGTTTGGTCAGAGCAAGCAAAAACTAAGGAAGCAAAATGCAAAATGGATGCATTCCGGGTTATGAAGATAATGGTGTATGCCAAGGAATCTTACCTTAGGATCATTTGTTTGTGTAGCATACTGAAAGCCTCCGCTCCTGGTTGACAGGATATCTGCTAACAAAATATTCACTGGAATCTATTAGATGTGTTGATAGATGTTCTGCATAAACCTCATTAGCATGTCTTCCATAACTTTTTATTTGATACACTGTTCAAAGGTTTGGGGTCATTAAGATCTTTAATGTTTTTGAAAGAAGTCTCTTACCAAGGTTAATTATTTATTTATCACAAATACAGTAAAAACAGTAATATTCCATTCTTTAGTGTCACAAGATCCTTTGGAAATCATACTTTAATCATACTGATTTGGTGTTTATCAATATTTTTGTGGAAACCATAATACCTTTTATTTATTTGATGAATAGAAAATTCAAAAGAACAATGTATTTGAAAAAAAAAATGATCCTTTGTAACATTATAAATGCCTTTAGTGTCCCATCTGATCTACTTTTTTAAATATTAATATTATGTACTAATCTTGTGTAATATTAGGTCAAATATAAAAATCAATCATTCTCATTTGCATGAGAACTTACCAGGTCTTTGTGAAACAGGAAAGCGTGTACAGTAGTGGTAAATCTGCCATATCAAAAGGCAGAGGGCTATAAGGAAAAGGACAACAGATACGCCCAAAATACTATATTCCAATTCCTCTGAGAATGACAGCAGAATTTCTCTGAAGGACAGACCCAAAACGGGAAAGAAAATCATGTCTTTCTGCAATCTACAGGCCTGGAAATAAAGAAAATAAGTTACTTTTGTTGGAGTTATTGATATTGGTTTATATTCATATTTATCCAGACAAGAATCAGACTTATATAATCCTGTATATACTGTTAGTAATATAGTATTTGACATGATATATAAAGTAAAAAAAGTATTTTTATGTTTCGTCTGTTTTGAGGTTCTGTTAAGGGAAAGACAAGGCTTCTGTTTACTAAATGCATTTTAAAAAGGAAAGCACTTATAAAAGAACAAAAGGCACGAATCCTACCTTTTCAAGCTTTAAGTTTCCTCCATTAGTTCCATTTTGCGAATAAACTACGATCGGAGCGGATCCATACTGAGACACAGTTGACAGTCAGTGATCACCTGACGGATGATCAGCAAACACAAGGGCAAACCTGTTTGATCACTTGTTCATTCAGGCTTCATTTGTGCTACTTTCTTGAATCGACAGCTGAAGCATAAGATGGATACAACGTGTTTCATGTAGAACTTAAATACTACACTGTGCAAATTCAATGGCCAGTTTATCACTGCCAGTATCCAAAATAGCCACAGCATGTGAGATTAGATAATTGCTTATGGAAAAGAGTATCAGTTTTGTATATGGGACAACCTCCATATGCCTCTTGTACTGTATAATTATATGAAAAAAAAACTGTATATGATTATATAATATAATAAAAACAGTAGATGGATTGTTATGATGCATAACTGTTCTGTGCAATGAGATACAGCAAAACATAAAGATATGGACTAAGCTGAACTGTGTGTATGTGCATGTGTTTATAGGAAAACAGTTATGTTTTCAAATTTGTGTATAACTATTATGCCACCAAGTGATCAGAATATTCAGAGATGTTCCAGAATACAGCTTTATTCATACATATACAGTTTAATGATTTAACAATAATAGCAAACTTAGTACAATCTTTAATGTGAAAAGCCACATACAGCATTTTGATCCTTTACAAAGCTATAAATAAATAATAAATAGGCTAAAAGGTAGTTTTTGTTGTCCTTTTCTGAGGACTGTCATACCCTGCTTTATTTTATGATTATATCTTAAAATCTGATCTTCGAATGCCATTGTCAAAATAATCTAATTATGATCCTCTCTTATTGCGGTCACATTCACCATCCCAAATAATAAAATAACATTTTATAAGCAGGGATGATAAGAACAAGAATGTTGATTATTCAATATGTAAATATACAGTATTGTTCAAAATAATAGCAGTACAATGTGACTAACCAGAATAATCAAGGTTTTTAGTATATTTTTTATTGCTACGTGGCAAACAAGTTACCAGTAGGTTCAGTAGATTGTCAGAAAACAAACAAGACCCAGCATTCATGATATGCACGCTCTTAAGGCTGTGCAATTGGGCAATTAGTTGAAAGGGGTGTGTTCAAAAAAATAGCAGTGTCTACCTTTGACTGTACAAACTCAAAACTATTTTGTACAAACATTTTTTTTTTTCTGGGATTTAGCAATCCTGTGAATCACTAAACTAATATTTAGTTGTATGACCACAGTTTTTTAAAACTGCTTGACATCTGTGTGGCATGGAGTCAACCAACTTGTGGCACCTCTCAGCTGTTATTCCACTCCATGATTCTTTAACAACATTCCACAATTCATTCACATTTCTTGGTTTTGCTTCAGAAACAGCATTTTTGATATCACCCCACAAGTTCTCAATTGGATTAAGGTCTGGAGATTGGGCTGGCCACTCCATAACATTAATTTTGTTGGTTTGGAACCGAGACTTTGCCCGTTTACTAGTGTGTTTTGGGTCATTGTCTTGTTGAAACAACCATTTCAAGGGCATGTCCTCTTCAACATAGGGCAACATGACCTCTTCAAGTATTTTAACATATGCAAACTGATCCATGATCCCTGGTATGCGATAAATAGGCCCAACACCATAGTAGGAGAAACATGCCCATATCATGATGCTTGCACCTCCATGCTTCACTGTCTTCACTGTGTACTGTGGCTTGAATTCAGAGTTTGGGGGTCGTCTCACAAACTGCCTGTGGCCCTTGGACCCAAAAAGAACAATTTTACTCTCATCAGTCCACAAAATGTTCCTCCATTTCTCTTTAGGCCAGTTGATGTGTTCTTTGGCAAATTGTAACCTCTTCTGCACATGCCTTTTTTTTAACAGAGGGACTTTGCGGGGGATTCTTGAAAATAGATTAGCTTCACACAGACGTCTTCTAACTGTCACAGTACTTACAGGTAACTCCAGACTGTCTTTGATCATCCTGGAGGTGATCATTGGCTGAGCCTTTGCCATTCTGGTTATTCTTCTATCCATTTTGATGGTTGTCTTCCGTTTTCTTCCACGTCTCTCTGGTTTTGCTCTCCATTTTAAGGCATTGGAGATCATTTTAGCTGAACAGCCTATCATTTTTTGCACCTCTTTATAGGTTTTCCCCTCTCTAATCCACTTTTTAATCAAAGTACGCTGTTCTTCTGAACAATGTCTTGAACGACCCATTTTCCTCAGCTTTCAAATGCATGTTCAACAAGTGTTGGCTTCATCCTTAAATAGGGGCCACCTGATTCACACCTGTTTCTTCACAAAATTGATGACCTCAGTGATTGAATGCCACACTGCTATTTTTTTGAACACACCCCTTTCAACTAATTGCCCAATTGCACAGCCTTAAGAGCGTGCATATCATGAATGCTGGGTCTCATTTGTTTTCTGAGAATCTACTGAACCTACTGGTAACTTGTTTGCCACGTAGCAATAAAAAAATATACGAAAAACCTTGATATTCTGGTTAGTCACATTGTACTGCTATTATTTTGAACAATACTGTACATACATGTATAGCAAAACAAAAATAAAGCCTCTTTTTCCTCGCATCTGAAAACATCTGCAGCATCACCAGGGTAGTTGTTCACCAGTATAGTGAAGAAATGACCCATGATCCTTTTCAGTCAAACCACCAATCACAGACAACACACAGGAAATGCTTTCCTCAGGGCTCAGTGGTGCCTGGAAACGAAACAATCCACAAACCACAAGAGTCTGTCTCTCTTTTTAGAAGTTTTGTAACCTTTTGCTGAGCCGATAGCCGTGATAAAGAACAGATAGAAGAAAGAGACTCACTTCAGGTCCACCCATATCAGTGCGTACCCAGCCTGGGTGCAGAGCCATACACAGGATCCCATCTGCCTCCAGGTCCACTGCCAAGCATCTGGTGACCATGTTCAGTGCACTCTGATGCAAATCAAGTGCATCTCAATTTCTCAACTCGTATATCCACAGACATACTTTATTCTTCAATACAGAAAAATCTGAAAGCCTGTTTTCACCACAAAATCAAAAAAGCAATTGCAATTGCAATCTCACAGTTCAGGAGAAGTGAGAATTGCAAATACACAAGCAATTCAGATTTTTTCTTGCAATCGCAAGTTTGCATCTTGTAATTCTGACTTTTTAAAAAGAAATAGTGAGAAAAAGGCCAGAATTGTGAGGTACATACTCCGAGATCTCAGAAAAAAAGTCTAAATTGTAAGATACTACTCCAGATAAAAATTCTTTCATTGTGGAAACGGGCTTCCATAGAAAACTGTGCTTCAACAAAAGAATTAAAGCGATAGTTCATAAATGAAAATTCTGTCATCAATTACTCACCCTCATGTCGTTCCAAAGCCATAACACCTTTGTTCATCTTTGAAACACAAATTAAAGTATTTTTGATGAAATCCTGGACCTTTCTGACCCTACATAGACAGGTAGTAAGGACATTGTTAAAACAGTCCATGTGACGACAGTGTTTCAACCATATTTTTATGAAGCAATGAGAATACTTTTTGTGTGCAAAGAAAACTAAAATAACTTTTTTCAACCATTTATTCTCTTTTGGTCAGTCCACCAACACTCACAAGTGTACCGAACACAATACAAAAAGTGACTTGACTACAAAAAGTAATCTTGTAGCTTCGTAAAATAAGGTTGAATTACTGATGTTACATGGACTATTTTATCAATGTCCTTACTACCTTTCTGAGCCTTGAACATAGTTGAGTTGCTGTGTCTCAGATTTCATCAAAAATATCTTAATTTGTGTTCCGAAGATGAATGAAGGTCTTATGGGTTTAGAACAACAAGAAGGTGAGTAATTAATGAGAGAATTTTCCTTTTTGGGTGAACTATCCCTATAAATGTTCATGAATATCCAAATTGACTTATAGGAACACTATCACAAACCTTTGATGTTCTGTATGGGTACCATTTGAAGGTGTTGGCACGATCACCCCAGTACAGCTCAACTGAACCCAGAAGAGACGTCATATTGATGACCGCTGCTCTGTGGATGCCCATCCCTGTCCCTGTGCCCTTTGCAGCTGCTCGCTTCAGCAGTGGGAGCATGGCCTGCATGACAAGTGCATTAAGTCAGAACATTTTCAGACGTTTGTGTTGAGAAGTAGATATGTGTGCATGTTGTGTCTGGATTTAATTTGAGAATTGAAACCTTGGTGATCATCAACGGGGCAACAGAGTTGGTATGGAAGTTTTCCAACATCTTGTGTGCGGTGACCGTCTCAAGGTTGGCAACTACATTAATTCCAGCATTGTTGATGAGACAGTTCAGACCTTCCTCATGAACAAGCCGTTCCACCTCAGATGCAGCTCTCTCTATACTCTCCTGACATGTAACATCTAGCAACAGAGACGTCCACAATTAGAGTCAGATAAACAAACTCTTATTTTCAAATACAGTTTCGTCTAGATCAGCAGTTCATAACTGGTGTCACCAGCCAAAAATGGGTAGCTAGTTCTTTTTTATTTTATTTATTTCCACAGAAACAAGAAAAACTAGGCATTACATTACGACATACATGCCCTCATACACTAAATCATTAAGAAAAAGATGTAAGGTAAAAGAAAATCTTACTCTTCCCCGTTTTCATTAGGTTTAAGACAGACACAGTTGTTGTTTATGCATTTATAAAACTACCAATTTTATGGTAGGTCATGGCAATATTTTTTCTTTAATTTAACCACTGAGAGAATTGAATTGAATTTTTAACATAAAAATGTGTGTGGTGTTAGCTCGCCACCTAATGTTCAATAAAAAAAATGGGTCAAGAAGCAAAACCAGCCGAGAACCTCTGATCCAGAATAGACTGTGCTTTAGTACTTACCCAGTTTAATAATGTGTATGTTTTGATGTTCTTCTGCCAACATTTGCAATTCCTATAAAACAAACAGGCCTTTTTAACTATTGTAAACTTTTTTTTTTCTTTTATAATTATTACACATGTGGCCTTTAGGTCCGCAAAATAATTAAACTACATGAAATATCTATTATTTTACAAATTATATCATCACTAAAAATATAAAAGTTAAATAATATGTAGCTATATTATCCTAAAATGTTCATGTTTAAATAATGCATGTTGAAAGTAATTCTCAACTACGCATGTGCAAATTCTCCTGTAGCTAAGATGACTATAAATGATCTGGGGCTCGTTTCTAATGTTTGTATAGAATTTCTAATGCAAATAGGTCTGCTACTGTCTGCTCACAGCATTACCTTGGCTCCATCTGGATTGCGAGCAGTAGCGATAATATTCCCGGGAGAGAAGCCTCCCGTTACCAGACTCTCAACTATCTGCAGCCCGAGGCCTCGACTGGCTCCGGTGACCATTAGGTTTGAACAGTTTTTAAACGCATGAGCCATTTTGTCACTTAATTTGAGTACACGAATTCAATTTCCTATCCTGAATGAGACAACAACAGCTTGTACCGTCACGTGATCCGGGAATCCGCTGTCTCCTTTGCGTCAGCACAGTCGACAATCCCCCTGTAGCTCCGCTTCACAAAACTTAAGTAGCTTTATTATAAAATACGATCATGTGACCCACAAAATCATGTTTACATAAGCAATTTTTTCCTCTAAAAAAATGGAACACTCTAGTTTTCGTTGAGTTCACCTTTATTCTTTTGTTCATTGTTTAAACAGAGTTTCTTTAGGAACCAATTAATTAGTTATACAAATTGTATATATATATATATATATATATGAACAATTTTTCTAAACTGAATAATCCTTACAATCATGGCATGTTCAACATTATCAACTTCCACGCACTAAACACATGAAGCTTTTTTTTTTTTTTAAAGCATCAATTAACCACTGAAATATCAGTTATACTTTGTTCAGTTTTCGTTCCAAAATGAATCTCAATTCGATTTTGTCCACAGATGCAGTGGCAATTTTTTTTTTTTTTTTAAATGTTTGACATTTCATGAGTTTTATGGCCAGGACAAAACACAAAATTAGTGTGAATGCCTAATGATTTATCTTTGACATTTGGAACTACTAGACAAAAGTGCAAGATAAATGCATATTAAATTACACCAGAAAACATGTGGTGCACACATTATGGACAATCTATCATTACTAGTAATGAGCTTACGCTGCAGTATAGAATAAGTGTCTTACAGTCATAAAAATGTCTAAGAATGTGTTATGGCTCAAGAAGACCTTTGATGCCGAATCACCAGTTTGATAAAAGTCAGTGTTTATGCTCCTCTAGGTGAAATGATCATGTTAAACTGGTTACAGTCCTTCAAAGATTTATTTCTGCGGATTAATGTTCACACATGAAATCTGGTTTACTCCTTTCAATGATTTCTCTAACTTTGTGCAGATGGGTTAATTTTTTCAATCAATCTTATTTACTTATTGGTTTGAATACAAAAACATGAACAGTCATTCAATGTTCTATCAAAACATTTTGTACCATTAAAAAAAGCATCCTTATCAGTTCTGACACAGGAAATCATAATAAGCGAGATCATTTAAAGCTTGTTTTTATCACTTTGAAAGGAAGAATCCTGCCTTTTTTATTGAGGGGTTCCTATTCAGAGTCACGAATTAACATTAATAATACCAAATCAAGTAAACTGGAAGTCTATATTAGTTCTATTTCATATCTTGTCCTAAAAGACATGCAGCAGAAGACTTTAAATCATTTATATTACTTTTTCTTGCTCTCTGTCTGCTGCAACTACAGTCTCAGGAGCCAGCTTCACTTGGTAACAGCGTGGATGGCGTGTGCTAGATATCCCACGTTTGCAGACGTCACACCAGCCACAGAGATCCGGCCATCTTTTGTCATGTATATAGAGAATTCTTTAATCAGACGCTCCACCTGACAAAGAGCCATAAAGACAACAAGCAGAGAAAAGCCAATGAGAAAAGGTTGGTAGCGGAAATAGCTGAGGTCTTATCAGAGATTCCCAGAATGCATTTCCACTTGACTTGCCTGCTCCGGTTTGAGTCCCGTAAAGCAGAACATTCCGATCTGGTCAATGACATGCTGCCAGTTGTGAGTGGAGCCCTCCTTCTTTAGGTTGGACACAAGCATCTCCCTCATCCTAATGATGCGGTCGGCCATGTCTTTCACCTCCACGAGCCTAAGAGAAAAACAGTAAAGCGTAAATTCCGTAGTGGCTGTATTTGTGATGGGACTTTATCTCAGGACTCACCATTCTTTGTAGAGTTCAGGTGTGTTGAGGATGGTGGAGGCAATACGAGCTCCGTTCATAGGGGGGTTGGAGTAGATGGGCCGTATGAGAATTTTCAGCTGGGATTCCACACGCTTAGCCTCTTCAGCATCCTTACAGACCACCGTGAAGCCCCCCACACGCTCACCTGTAGACACAAAGGTACAGAGCACTGACCTAGAGCACTTTCCTATTCTTAAGAATTAATAATAATTATATTTCAGTTAAAATACTAAAACATTATAGATCTCAAAACATGATACATTTACACACGAAGCAACAAAGATTTTGTTTCACTTCATTACAAGTTAAAAACTAGAGAATTTTTTTTTGTACTAGCATAATAAAAAAAGCAAGAAAAAAAAAAGCACTGACACTGCCATTCAAAAGTTTGGGGTCAGTACAATTTTTTTTTTAAAAGAACTGAAGATTTACATTCATTGGGGATGCAGTAAATCGATCAAAGGTGATGGTGTAAAGACTTTTATTGTCACAATATTGTCATAAAAGACTTGTATTTCAAATAAATGCTGTTCTTTTAAACTTTCTAATAATAAAGAATGCTGGAAAAAATGTAGTTTTCACTAAATTATTAATAGTAATAATATAATATACTAAAATGATTCTTGAGCACCAAAATGGCAGGTTATAGTGGTTTTTGAAGGATCACATGACTCTAAAGTCTGGAGTCATGGCTGCTGAAAATTTTGCCTTGCTTTTATTTTGAATGCGATTCATTGCGATTAATCGTTTTACAGCATTACTAAATTTATTTGCCAGTTATCTTAAATTTTAATGTTTACCATATTACTGCTTTTACTGTATTTTTTATCAAATAAATGCAGCCTTGGTGAGTATAAAAGACGCATTTAAAAAATATTTTTTACTGGCCCCAAACTTTGAGTATTCAAATATTGAAGGTACACTCAATTAAAACTCTTATAATTATAATATATTAGTGCTGCTTTAAGTAAATGTATCTTGTATGCATGTGTTGTATATAAATGTAATATAAGTGCAAATTGAGGATTGGTTTTAATAATATATTCAGTGCTCACCATACAGGCCCATGTTCTTAGCAAAAGACTGGGACAGAAGAACGTTGTGCCCCTGCTCAATGAAATAACGCACAGCCCAAGCATCACGATCAATGTCACCACTGGCAAATCCCTGGTAAGCCATGTCAAAGAACACCAGTAGATTTCTTTTCTGTTGAAATGAGAGCGAAGAAAATTATTATCGCTGACATGGCCATTCATTTGAGACTGAGGACAGTCGTTCTTTTTTTTCGGTCCAACTGGTCAAACACAGAGATAAGGTTATATTTATAATATATTTATAACCTTTCCGACTATATCTCTCTGTCACTTTACTATGTGGGTTTTCTGAGACCTATGGTCAGCTGGATTTTGGAATTTAATTTAATGCCAGAACCAGTTACCTTGATCAGAGCGGCCATCTCTTTCCACTGCTCGGGCCTTGGGTCCACTCCTGTGGGATTATGAGCACACGCGTGCAGAACAATCACACTCTTCTCAGGGATTTTCTGAAAAAGAATATGACTAAATAAATAAATCTTACAGGATTTTCCCGCACACTTTAATACTTGACTATGCAAAGAAAAGGGGGATCAGAAGAAAATCAGAAAGGTAACAAATGTATAATGTTTATCCCCAATATAGTACAAGCTATAAAAGTGTTTTTCTTACTGAAATATCATCCAAGGCTCCTTTAAAGTCAAAGCCACAGGTTTTGGGGTCATAGTAGGAGTAGGCTTTTAGCTGCATGCCTGCATCTCTGAAGATAGGGGTGTGGTTTCCCCAGGAGGGTTTAGGCAGGTACACGTCCCGGGATGCATTGTGGAATCGTGACTAGCCAAGAAAAAAGTGAACAGAGCTACATTTCATATGTTTTATCCCCCTTTCAATCAAAAATCACCAGACATAAGAAGAGTCAACAGTGATCACCCACTTCTTCAGTAGCCTTGGTTCTAGAAAGGAATTATTATAGTCTTGAACAAGAGCAATCAGGCCTAACACAGTACCAAAAACTCACACACACACACACACACAAAGGTATGAAAATAACATACCACAAAGTTAGCACCAACACGTAGAGATCCGGTTCCTGAGATAGTCTGGACGGTGATGCTCTGTGGGCAAAGAGAACTGGCAATTAACAATCACATCTAACAATTTAATAATCAAAAGACTTCCTTTCAAAATGTTTTGTTTTAAACTACTTACTCTTCCGCTCTTTAAGACCTCATTATCAGGTCCAAGAGCCAGCTGAGAGCAGGCCTTTGAAAATTCTGCCAACCCTCCAATGGGAAGGTACTCTTTATCCAACTTCTTAGCAGCAATCTGGGCCTCAGCCTGACAATACCAAAATCTGTCATTTGTTTTGGGCAGGGATTAGAATATTAAAGCATTATTTGGCTGATTGGAAATGGATAGCATTATGGACAATTGCTGATTTAAATGTAGGCCAGCTATAAAACAAAAAAAGTTGAAATAGTAGTGAAAAATTTAACTATTAAAGTCAACAGCTACCATTAACTTTTTCAGTTACCAACGACCTTCAAAATATTCTTGTGTGTTCAACAACTGAAAGAAATTCATTTCAGGTTGGGAACAACTTGTGGGTGAGGAAATGTTACAGAATTTTCATTTTGGGGTGAACTATCCCTTGAAGGTGTGTAAGATATGTAAGATGGCACCTTTCGGACACAGCTCAGAACAAATGGCTTGCCCTGATCGTCTCTATAAGCTCCTACTCCGAGGTTCATCTTCTTGGGGTTGGTGTCACGTTTGAAAGCCTCTGTGACCCCCAGGATGGGATCAGGGGGTCCCATCTGTACCTCAGTCCACCATGAGCTGAGAAAAACAAAAATACTCAAGTTAAGTATTGAGTGCAAGTATGCTGCTCCAGCCAAATAGTTATTACTGCATTTAGTCATAGGAAGTTGATATTTAAGTTAAAGCATATTTTAGGATATATAAAAGTCTAATAACACTTTACGTTCAGTCTTGAATACGCTTTTGGAAATAACTGAGGTCAAATACTCTTATAGCTGTGATCTCCAAAAAAAGTGGAGCAGTGCCGCAGACTTAAGTTCAAACATCTCTAATATTTAAAAATAGACCACCTTGTCTTTACACTGTCTGACTCTCAAACCAATTTGAGTATACATTGGGAGAAATATCTAGCCATTCTTTGGACGTCTCGTTAAAATTTTTCCAAGCTGGATAAGTTTAATATAAAGTGATTATTGCAGATTTTCTGTTCTTGCAACTGGAAGGAAAGTCATTAAAGCTTGAACTACACTGCTAACCTCTTCTACCACCATTAATGAGACTTGCAGTCATGTCTGAATTCACACCTGGAGTTTAAAAATCCCTTTACTGTTAGACACGTCGCATGTCTGTGTCTGTTCTGATGGATGCTCAGCACACAGTTTCAGAATGGCCACGTCTTTCTAAATAAAGAAGGTCAACTCTGTGATTAACGGCGTAAAATGGAAGTATAATTCCAATGTAAACCCCACCCACATAAAGTACTGCAAATACTCCAATGAAAAGAGGTATACAGGACCCCACCCTCTGCTTCAGAACCAATCATGTGTCATGCTCACACACTACCCATATCAACCCGGCTCTAAATGTCAATCAGTATCATTCAGCAACTAGAACGACAACAAAAACCATACTACAATATGTGCACAGTTGCTCCATTCCCCTTTTTTTTGCGTTTGAGACACACTGATACTTTTTTATCCTCAACAACAAGCAAAACATTAATTAATAGCAATAATGTAATTTAAGGAGAATATGGGTCTTTATGTAGATGTGGTCTTCTGACTGAGATTGGGCTCTAGTGATTGGCCAGTTTTGAAGTAGGTGTAATGAGGCATTACCAGAGCATGTTTTTTTTTGTTTTTTTTTGTCATTTTAAGTCACAATTAAATACACTCAAAGGGAAAACAATAAATAAATTAAATTAAATGTAGATAAAAAAAAAAAAAGCAGATATAATAATTCAATTGGTTCGGTTCTATTTTCACAAGAAAGTGATACATTTCCGAAACTCTTAGTACTAATCTCACAAATCATCAAAACTGCACTTTTTTCCCCCTCAATATTTCAGCATATTTTCAATTTTTTAGTACAATATGCACAATCAAAAAGTAGTGTTGGGCGATATGGTCATATCGGCAGCCCGTGAGATCGATGATACACGATATTATCGCGCATGGGTGGAGCAAGAGACGAGAGAGACTCTTTGTTTTTTTCATAGCAGAACTATTTGGTGTTTTAAACTGCGCAGGTGCGCGAGAGAGAACCTATGAATTCACCAATAACAGAAAAAATATACTTTCAAACATACTGATAAACTAACGTTAAATATACAAATATTGTATTTAAAACAGTATTTTTACAATTACAAAATTACAAAAGGTTAAGGTTAATTAAAATAATTGTACAAATAGATAAAAATTAATTATCAGACGAAATAAATGAAATTGATGACTTTAAAAAGTGCTCTTGCTAGGTGCCTTGCAACCAGCAGCAAAAGTGATTACTCACGTTAACTTAATACTTTCAAAAACACAAACAACAGTAAAAGAAAGAAAAAGAAAATAATCTATCTCAAAGGAGACTGCTTTATTTAACTCAAATTTACAAACTATCGTGCAATAATGCCACCAAACTAACATTAAAAAAATCTTATGTACAACCCTGAATCAGACGGTAGCCAGTTAGGCCTTGTTGAACCTGATACATCAGTAATGTCATTATCAACATTTAACGTAAAAAAATATCTCTCCAGTCTGTGGATCTCCTGAACTCTGCTCGATTATCAAAGCCCTGATATATGATAATTTCTGTCGTCATATTCTGTTAAAATGTCTGGTTGAAATAAAATAACCCTCGTTATCTAAAACATTAATACAGTAATAACTATGTTGAATTATAAGCACAATCATGTTAATGCATGTGTTACAGTATAGTGTCATACTGTAACTGGCTCTGTGCTGCTCTAACGTTAGCTCTCAGTCCGCTAACTCGCTAGCACAAGCTAACTTGGCAACGGAGCGTTTACACAAGAAAAACAAAGCCTCGAGTTACCTTGCACGGAGCTGTAGGACTGCTAAAACAGGGGCCTGAGCCCCTACACTAGTCAAAATCTTGGTGGATGTCAGCAGGGCCATTGCTGGAAGCACAAATGACTTGGTGGAAGAAAAAAAGCACACTGGCTGACGACTTGAACTTGTCTGCTGCTTGTGTTGTTTATAGCGCCTCCAAGGACATTACACTGCAAAGCGGCTGGAGAAAAGAGGTAGTACAGTATGAGACAGGGATATGAGTACATGGACTAGATCAATAGACCTCCAAAAAACAACAAACTGATTCAGCTAAAATATTAGTGTATGAGATACTGTGAGCATGGAGACTGTAGTGTGCACAGCAAATCATGCTTATCTTAAATACGTAATATTAATGAAATAGTGTGAATAAATGGCTGCTGAGATTCTTAAATGAAATGAGCTTGGACCCGGAAACAGCAGTACTAACATCATGACTTAACAAGAGGATTCTCCCAAGCCATCAAACTGACTTCATCAGAGCAAGAATGCCATTACAGAGCTGATTTCATGATGTACAATCATTTTCAATACCATTGGCATAACTACCACATACTGTATATTGCCATATACCTGTAGATATATTTTTTTGTCCCTCCATTTTTTCCAAGGCACTCATTACTTCAAGCTTTGAAACTGGTTTAATCCAAGTCTTCTAAAAAGACACATAAAAAAGTGCACAGTCAGTAATAAAATTATAAAACTGATTACCTAAATTCAGTTTTTTGGGGTATTCAAAATATGACCACACTGAATTTTTACAGATTTAAGAGCCATACAATATGTTAGGCATATTTATGTAGATAAATAGAACATCAGATGGCTTTGACCTGCAATGACTGCAAAATAAATTTACTTGGTAAAGAAATTAAAGTTCCATCTTTGATTGTTGAAAGACTTTCTGGTGCATTTCATTTACAATCAGTAACATTTCCAGAAGAATTTTCATCGGGCAGGCTTGGATCTATTCAAAATTTAATCCAGGAGCAAAGATAAATAATTTCTTCTTTAAAAGCACGGAGAGATCGAGACTGCACACAGTCTGCGCACAAGCAGTTCATTTGTACAAATTAGGCCTATTTGAGAGCTCGCATCCAGTTTTCTGCGATTACATGACAGTGTTCTCATGTTACAATAAAGCGCTCGCCACATTTGCGCGGGAATTATTATAATAATATCCCGCGCAGACATTCAGACTGTGACAGACAGGAGGCTGATGCGTGTCAAACTCACTGTCAGAAAGAAAGAGAGACGCAGGTATCTGGGTATATCAGATACTGTGGAAAATGAGTAATGGAACCGTGTCAGATATTTCAGTATCGGTATCAAAATATAGATATAATTTATGATAACACAGTACAATGAAGTTTGTTTCTCCAAGCTCTGAGTCCATAAATCACGCTGAGCTCCATCTCTCTTCACCTGCTGCAGCGGCGATATACGATATTTAATGTCATAAATAAAATTGACATATTTTGCCTTAAAATGCATAAGTATTGCTTTTGTATCACTACAGCTAATTCCTTTACCCATTTTCTTGGTCCAATTTTTTTTTTCATTCTTCACAAGCTTTAGGCCAACTGTGACCATGCTGCAAGATCCAACACATGCAAGAGTGTAGCAATGTGCACGTTAACAATCTAGTGCAATTATATTAAGTGGCCACTTGGAGTCAATGTTGCGCCTCACATCGCAGCAATATTGTCATACTTGAACCCTTACTATTTAAAGAAGTGTAAATATAAGGCTTACCTCTTACAAGCTTGTCATTGGGATACAAAGGATGATGTCTTTATACTGCATCTTAATATAGCAGATCCACTGCCTACGGTTGTTGCACCCTGCAGTTTAATTTCATTTGCAGTAAATACTGACATATTATTATATACATATTATAATAGTGACATATCAAATTGATTTTACAATTACTGCCAAAAATGCTTTTTTTATGTGCAAGTAAAGAATGAATCTGTGTGCCTCAACTCTTATGTATTTAACAGAAGTGACCATTTAACATCCACTCCCTCAAGTTCTTAGTCAGCATCCTCCTTTTCCCTTTTATGCTTTCAATTTTCTGAGACTTATGAGGCTCACAAGGACATTAAAGGACTTTATTATTATATTAGCGTATGGCAGAGAGCATTGATGGTTCAGTGGTAACATCCTCGCTTGCATTGCAGGAGATCCAGGGATGATAAACTGAGGCTGTTAAATCTTTGTCTTAGAAGTTTAGTGTTTGCAGCTGCTGTAAACTTCAACTTGAGCTTTGAGGTATCTCTTGAAAAGTGGATTCTTAGCCTGTGTATGGTGCTGTTAATGTGATTTGTTTACGTTAATGAAAATTATGTTTGTACTGTACATTGAAAAAAAAAATTGGTGGTGAAACAGTTTTCACTCAAAAATTGCTAGTAGGTTTTACAAATAAAGACAAATAAGCAGAAAAAAAAAAACACCACTGAATTAAACATGAGATTTGAAATAGAAAGACTGAAATAGTATTATCCCGTAAAACATGCTCCAGTTTTATTTTACAAGCGTCTGCTAAAAATATAAATTTCAGCTGAAAGAGATCCAGTCATGATATGGAAAAGTTGCAGTAACTAGCAACCAAAATTTTATGAATTAGTCCAAATATTAATTTAATCCAATGCTGTTTTGAACTGCTGATGCACCATTAGATGTTTCTTTTACCTGGATAAGCTTAATCAAGTCTTTAAAGCATTTAGATGCTTAACGTAATTGAAAGGCATCTCAAAGGCAACCAAATTATAATTAAGGATTTTCAATTTGCATTTCAATTGGCATCCATTCTATTTTGTGTCGTGTAGAAAAATGCTATGGAGGAGAATTGAGCCATCCAGTCTCAGTTCCTCATTAAATTCACAGTAGCTATATTTAAACATCATCAATAAAAATTCTCTTCATTTATTAATTCATTGCTCTAGCAATTACAATATAGATATTTTACAAGACTGAATGCTTTCTGGTAATGATATTCAATAGCTACAAAGGAAAGAGCAAAGCTTTTTATTTCTTAAAAGGCTGAATATTAAGAGCTGAGGAGACTTATTAGCATATTATTTTCCTTTAATAGTTAATTTGCTTTTAAGTAGATTTACACTGTATTGAGCGCATGCTAAAAACCTTTTTCCCTTTTTTTATTTTCTTTTTGTGCATGCATTATACACTGTAAAAAGTATTTTTTGCTTGAAATAGTCATCTTCAAATATAGGAATGTGTGCGTGTTTTTTCCCTAAATTATCAGAACTAATATAATATATAATACGTTAAATTGATTAGAATTTTTCAGATTAGATAAATGTTAAATGTTTTGTTCATAATCATCAGTGTACATCAGAGCAATGGTAACAGACAGTGTAAAGAATCCCCATTTATAAAACCAAAACTGCATTTGGATTAATCATTCATGTTCTGATGATTAATTGATAGGAATTTCTACAAACTCTTGCGATGTAAGAGGAAAGTCTAGCAGATGTATTATTTAATGTGGTTTAAATGCATCTGGACACAATCAGGAAAGATTTTTACTCGAAATGTGATGTCTCCATCCAGCATGTCACAGCAGAACTGACTGCTTGTGTAAGACGTTACATGCGACAGGGCATTTTTAAAGAATAAAGAATGTTCTGTTCCATCAAAGGAATATTCCTGCTATTTCTTTTAATGCATTTGAATTATCAAACAAAAAACGGTTCCCTAGAATGAACAAAACAGACGAAACAGGACATTTATATCACATAACCTTTATTAATGCTCTTAGTTGCATCCTTAAACAGTATCAGCCAAAAAACACCACAAACCCAAACATAATTGGGCAGGATTGAAATGAAATCAGGTCAAAAACAAACCGAAGAGGAAACCAAACGGAAGGGAAGAAACCAGAAGAATTTGAAGCCAAACACTTCAAATAAAGGTATCACATATCTAACCATATTACACCATTAGTCTGCTACTCTTTCAGAAAGATTCGTCTTTAAATATATAGTTTAAAAATTGAGCAGAGGGCATCATAGTAGCTGCAGTTCGTAGGCAAAGGAAAGCAGTGGCGATTGGGGTGTAGGAAGGGGAAGGAAGAAGGGGAGAGGAGAGACTTTGTGCTTTTCTGTGCACACTCATTCGGAACTCATTTCGAGAGGGGGATGGAAGAGGAACGGGTTGCCCGGCACATGCACACAGTTACAGTATTCAGGCAGCTGGAACAGAGCTGAGATGGAGGTCAGGAAGCGTCGATTCACAGCATGGGCTCCCGGCAAAGGACAATCTCCAGCTCTGTGCGGTACAGTTTCCCCCCGTCTGACAGTGCCATGATGCTTTGCTTATAACCATTCAGGCTCTTAGAGTCCACCTCCTGAGGTTAAACACAATCACAATTTGAGGGATTGCTTTCCTTATCTCTCATTGTCCGATGCTAGAATAATTCTGAGTCTTCTTATCTCACCTTATTATTCTTCTCATAGAGGTCCTTCAGGAGAGCATCCAGCTCCTGCTCGTCAATATAGCCATTTCCATCCTTAAAAGGCAGAAAACAACACCCATGGAATAATTCTGTATGCCACAGTTTCTGAAACCTTTTCAGTGTCTTTATGTGGAACCAAAAAGGAGGAACTGTTGCGACCAAATCATTCAGTCTAATTTGCAAAAGAATCATTCAGTGAATCATACTGTGAAATGGATCAACTCGTTCATTCGTCTCACATGAACTCAAAATCTTGTTAAAATGTCAACTTTTGTGTCCCATAGAAGAAAATAAGTCACATGGGCCAGAGCTATTAGTTAATAATAATAAAAAAAACAGTCTTCCTTAAAATGAAATAAACTTTATTTGAAATTAAATAAAGAAAATTAATAAATGCTATTAAACTATATAGTAAACTATCTGTTTGAACAGAACCACAATGGCTTGTAACAGTTATTGATAAATATTTACTGACTGTTAAGTGGCTGAAACCCTGTCTGAAATGTTTTTCTGTTTGAATTCTTGTTTTATGACTATAAGCCATATCAGTGCTCAGAAGGTTTGGCAAATGTCTCACTCTCTATTTTTCATAACAGCAGTAAGGCATGATAACTTCTTAAGAAATGGACACAAAATGACAACTAAACTAATCATAACTCAGACATAATCGTACATGTTAACATTGCATACACATTGTGTTCATGTGGACTACATTTCCTAATCGAATGTCACAAGCCTCTAGTTTAGTTGAGTGGGTGCTGTTGTCTAATGGGCTCTGTTTGCTCACAGATATTGCATTTCATTTAACCGTATGATTATATAGAACAAGGTTTAGGTAATCTTGCCTTCCTAAAGGGCATATGCCTGGTCTGTGTAAGGTAACCGGTGAAAGACTAATTATGTACTTCTGTGTGATAGCACCGCATTAAACAACAATTTTCATCTCGCAGCAATTTTCACTGGGATTTCTGTAATTACTAGTGGTTGGCACTTAAACTGTTGTAAATGTGCTTCTGATTTTGCATTTTAAATCATTTTCCAAATGATGATACCACCAAGCTGGAAGATGTGGGCAGAAAAACAGATGCAGGTGCTTCTGCTCATTTACCTGCACAGGTGAACAGGGACACTGTTTTGCATTCAGAAAGCGCTCACGAAGGAGGGGAAGATCAGATTTCCAGCAACACTGCGGCAGCGCATACAAATCTATACACTACCCTAAATCCCTGCAAAAGATGTTACGCTGTTCTGGCTGGATTATACATTACCTTATCATAGTATGCAAAGATGGCGTTGAACTGCTCAGCAGTCAGCCTGACACCCTGTTGGGCAATAAAAACTTTTCAGTGTCAAAGATATTCGACATCAAGAAGCTCATGAGGGCTAAAAGCTTGTGGTCTTACCTGAAACTTCAACAAGAAATTCTCCTGAACCGGCAGAAGCCTTCAAATCGACAACAACAACAAAAAATGGTTGTGATTAATATGTCTTACAAAGTGATTTGAAACATGGTCAGAACATTTCTAACCTTGCCATTTCAGACAGACCCAGTTTCCCATCGCCATTCAGATCAAACATCTTGAGCTAGAAAGGGAGACAATGGCTCAGTTTAAGAAATCCTGCATCAGATTAGTATTTCCTATTGCTGCACATGATTTCTTTACACATTCACAATGTGTAGAGGACAACTGAGACTCTTAATTGTCCAGCTGGCTTGCCTTGGAATAATTCAAATTTGTCTCTGGCCTTAAGGAGTGGACACATGTTAGCACAGCTGGAGTGCAGACACAACCCTTGGGGTCAGTGCAAGCATAGTGGCGAGGAGTTTAAGGTGAAAAAATGTTTTAAAGTTGTATATTTGTGTTAAAAAATTCAACAACTGTTATTATGTAAAAGCTTTTTGTCATTAAAAATGAATGACATTAAAAAAGATGGCACTAGGAGGTAAAAGTCATTAACTAATGCACCACAAAGATAACAACTTACAATTGTTTGTGTGTATTCCTGCAATTTTTGGTCATCATAGTGTCTGTTTGCCTTTTTAAGCAGGTCAGAGAGGAAGCCCTGTAGGAAGTAAAAAACAAAATCACAAGAATATGATGATTTTTATACATTTAAACAATTCAAACTGAAATGCTTTTTTTAAATTTATATTAGTTTAAAGTTATATATATATATATATATATATATATATATATATATATATATATATATATATATATATACACACACATAAATATGTTTATTTATGCCATTAAACAAAAGAAAACAATCGAATCTCATTTCTATAATTACGTTACAACCCCCCTGCTGTTTTGGTTTGTGAACCTCCTTAAGCATTTAAGGAGAACATTATTTGTTAGTGATATCTGCTTGACTTTCTTTGAGGTCATCGTCTCCTCAGCGAGCATTGCTTCATTCGCTTTGCTTACAAATGTAGTGATTTGTATACTCTCTTCGGATGCCAGCCACCGAATCCAGAGAGATTTGCATAGTTTCCATCTGCCTCATCACATTAGCGGCTTTCAAAACTCTTTACAGGATTGCTGCGAAGGACACAGCAGGGAAAGTAATAGAACTTTTACCTTAAGTTCATTAGCCTCAATGAAGCCGCTGCGGTCTGTGTCATATTTCCGCCAGGCCTACAGATACAGACAAACATACAAAGATATTGTAACTATACCATCGGTACTGCGTACCACTATACATGCAATACATCTCAGGTTGGACAAACCAGAAGAATAGGACTGCGGAGGTGAAGAAATAATTGGCAAATTATTCTTATATTAATCACACTGGCTTTTTCATTATCTCCTCTGTATTTTCAATTCAAAGCAGCTGTGCATTGTGAGAACAAGGAACAAGAAATGCCATTTAATGAATGTTTTAATCTAGCAGCTGGCCTTGTTTCCATCACAGCCTCTTATCAAAGATAGATGCCTCCCTCTACAGGTCTACAGAGAATTACAGCAGCACATCTATAATACATGAGTCTGAAAATAGAAGTTTGTACTTACTCATTCTAGCCCTTTAAAAGGCTTGCCTACCACACTGGATGATTAAACATCTTCCCTTTCTCTTTAGCTCCACTCTCCCTTCAACTTGACATAATACATCACTGAGGCAGTCGATTTCTGATGATCAGACTCTCCGAAATGTTGTATTTGGCTATGCATATTAGATTGTAATGAACGAGTGAAGGGAGGATATTTATATGGCGCCCCAGGAGGAGTTTTGTGTCATAAATATTTAACTAAATGACCACGGATCTATAGCGAAGTGAAAAAGTTGCATCGTCACTTACAGCCATGAATTCAGTGCTGGATCCCACAAACTGTCTGAAGCAGAGGAGGAAGTTCTCTTCTGTGGGCAAGATCTGAGCCAGCTGATGGAAAGTGTACATAAGTGGATTAGACACTCATACAGCAAAAAAGAATAGAAAACCTCATTGTATTCTCTTTCAGACCATGACTTTTTCTATCAATAAGTTCCAGTTTGATTAAAGTGATAATGAGTGGGTTTAGAGATTTCCTGATGTGGGATGAAGGGATAATTGGGGTCTTTATCTGATAACTTGTCAACAGTAGAATCGGTGATGTGTTAAGTGATATGTTCATCTACCTCAGACATCTCAATTCTCCCGTCTTTGTTCTTGTCGAATTTCTGCATGAACTCCGTCATCTTCTCTTTAAAGGCTGCGTTTGATGGGTCCTGTGTGAAGAAAGCACAACAAGATGAATCTTCTTCTCGTTCTGTGCTTATTGGAAAAGCTTTATTCAGTTTGTGCTTCTCAGGTTAGGAAAAAGCTATCACTTTATGTACGTTGTGCATTGCCTTGTGCCATATTCATTGCCACTTCGGTGGCAGATAATAGCATTACTAACTTTATGAGACCATTTGTGAGGCTCCCTCCGTTTTATTGCTGAACATACAGCGATGAAGATAAAATCTCCTTTCCTATCTTTCCTGCAAGCCATCTGCCGAGCTATCTGGGGTCTTTATATATTTGATTTCCACATGGTTCACTCTAAGAAAGATAGGACTCCAAGTATATTTTTAACATGAAGAAATTTGACATATGTATTGACAGTATTGACAGTTGTTTTCCTCATATTTTGAGTACTGTATTGCATTGTGCTTTGTATAAAAATTTAAATTTAACAGAAAAAGTCTGGGTGGTACCTTTTCCATTTTTCAACTATTTTTTTTTTACTATATGTGTTAATGAAATTAGATCAATATTTGTTGAAAACAAGTTAAACTTCCAATTAGGTAGTCCCACCCCCAAATCATGCCATTGGTTGAGCCAGCGCTATCAGCTTTAAATCCATTAATATCTTAAAGTAATAGTTTACCCAAATCCAAACCTGTGTGACTTTAGAAGATCTTCTGAAGAATGTTTCAATTGCCCATACAATGAAAGTCCAAAACAACAACAAAGGCATTTTTCTAAATATCTTCTTTAGTGTTCCACAGAATAAAATGTTCTCAATGAAATGAGGACGAGTAGATGATGACAGAATTTTCTTTTCGTTTTTTGGGGGGGTGAACTATCCTTTAGACTTCTTTGAGTTGACGTGAATCATGCCAAGAGTAGCAATCTCAAAGTCTTTTTTTTTCAGTTTGACCACAATGAAGTTTACTCGATGCTTTGAGTATTCTGCAATATAGTTTGGAAGATACAGTGCTTCCTAATGAGAAGTATTTCTGTTAAATCTGCTTGTCTGTATACTCACCACACCAGCCCCTCTCCGTGCAATCTCCAGATGATTCAAGAAGTTTTCAAGCTCCTTTCCCTCAATGTAGCCATTTCCTGCAATATAAGGAAGTCTGGTTCAGTACTTACAGAGATGTATTAATCCATAATGATGCATGTCATAATATGACTAGATAACTACTCTACTATATTACTGTCTCTCAATTGAAATGCTAAGTAATGAGATTGCCTAGATGTCTGCTTTGAAGCTGGTTAACTCTAGATTGGTTTGTTGGCTGGCACCCAAATCCAAGTAACACGGTTATTAATTAAAAACTTGTGATGGCTAGTCTCCAAGTTAAGCTTTGAAGGCTCTCTCTTTTGCATTTTTCCTCTAATTGGAGGCCTTACAGTACGAGCCTTTTAAAGCCATTTATTTGAAAAGACGAAAAGGAGATTCTTCTTGATGCTACTGCTGAAATTTTAAATCACCTCCACAAATAAATGTTATATTACCATCTGGGAGTAATTTCTCATGCCAGGAAATTGGCCCTTCATGCAAAGGAAATTTGCGTTTGAGTATGTGTGTTTGAAATGGGATTTTGTGCGTATGGCCCAATACATCACAACAGTGATTGTAACGTATATGAAGTGAGAACTACAATGAGTTCATAAGTATTGTTCTGTGTTTCTCCCAAAGGCATCATGTTGGAAATGTCTCAGTCTTAACTACTATGATTGTTGATTAATTTGCCTGTGGATTACAGTGGCATTTGTAGACATCTGGACACATGGCTCATGGTTAATCTCTCTTTCTGTAATTCATTATTCATAAGTAATGTGAAATACCATCACTGCATGGCTATACTGCAGGCAGTCTTACTAGTGTGTTTGCAATCGATCTGATTGTTGCATTAAGAGAATGAACATACATTGATTGTTGCCAGAGATCTATACAGAACAATTAATCTACTCATTTGTTGAGTGCTAACATAATAATTATGGTTTACACAGGCATTAATCCTGCTGAGTATATTGGAAATGACTATATATTGCCATCTGGTGTCGATACTCTGACATTTTAAGAGATAATATGACCATTCATTCTTCTACAATAAATTCAATTATTCCATACGCTTTGAACTCCTGGTATTTTGAAATGTCATTGTGAAAAGATTGTTGATTCCAAGGTGCTTATAGGCAATATGGACTATGTATTAGTTAGAATACATATTGGCCATTCATTTTTTTATTTCAACCATATTGAAATCTATGCTTGTTGGCTCTGCCTATGCTGTTATCATTATTCATTAAGCACATCTGCATTGTTCGCAGGAGGGTCAGCCATCTTGGAAATAGAATTGATGTGTTGGAGAAGCCATTTTGGACTTAGACACAACAAAACTACTCACTGAAGTTGCAGTAAGCAATGAATGTATAAATCCAAATTTATCATAATGAAAATTTTAATTTTTATAGAACCACATGAATGAGCGGTAAAGCATCTTTTATGGAAAGTTATTCCAGATGCTCCTCTGATATCTTCTAGAAGATATTTTGTAGTGATATGGACTGAGATCTTAAACATATTTTAGGTCAGTTTCTTAAAACCAATTTTTGTGGCAGTTATTAATTGGCTACTTTTTAACTAAACATATCATAATTATTTCCTCATAAGCTGGACAGACTGCGTACTCTTTAATGGAATATTTGTCAGTAATTTCTCACATTTGTTTTTTAATAATCGTTTGAAGGAACTGATTTGATTAATCCCCAGCACAAACGTTAACTTTCCGATGTATTCGTGATACAGGGCTGCTTGTGATATAGAAGTAGCCTACTGAATAAATAATATTACTGTGTTGTTGTTTTTTTTAAATGCATCCTTTGTATTTTTTTTTTTTTTTTTTTTTATTTAAAGGAATGGATGCTTTGAGAACCAACCCAGTTTGTTTTGTTGTTACCTCAGAGGTTGTTTTATTTTTCCCTTTACAGAAAGTTTATAGCTGAAATATTCTAGATTAAATGTGCTATTTATCTAACTTCTTTTTTTTCTATGTATTTCACTAATATGCATTTGGCGGGAAACGACCAGGAAAGAAACCGGAAAGTTGCTAATAACGATAACATCTGCCCTTACGGATACGATTATGTTCCTAATACATAAATAATTAGTCAATGAGATATTTTCAGTTCACATTTGGCAGGATGTAAGACAACTGCTAACTCTCCAGGAATCATATCCGATCAGCTTCCAGTAAGTGATCTTCAAGAGATGTGCTGTGTGATGAGGACCTTGACACACACCCATCTTCCCAACAGAGATACAGAGATGTACTGAAAGATCCCCAGGGTGCGTAAAACACACGGGGATAGACGGTGGAGGTTAAAGTGGACTTCTCGAACCCAATCAACGCGCGCATGATGCACAAAAATGATGTCGACGTGGGCAGTTCACGAAATTTTTAAATAGCCTCGGTCTGAAACATTATATATATATATTTCCGAGATATTACTGGAATAAAAGTAATTTCACCAATGGGACACTATGGAGCCCCATCTGGAGTTACTGGACGCGCGATACGGTTATTCACTAATAACTGTATCAAAGCATTGTAAGCCTTATTGCACGCTTTTGTTGCTTATAAGATAATAGCAACTGTGAGCAAGGTATGCTCTTGATTTGTACCAAGAAGGGTACTAACACACGGAATGAATAAATGATAGTATAGGCTATGAGTCATAGCCTCAAATAAAGGAACTTCTAAAAATAATAATAATAATAATAATAAAAATAAAAATAATAACCCTTACATACACACACACGCACACAAATACATACATGCAGACATAGAAAGTGTATTTCTATATTCTATATGCCTATAGTCTATACATTATATATCTTCAGGTAATTGATCATATCAGTTATCAGTTCCTCGCAATATTATGTCTAAAATCGAATGCATTATTGCTGCTTTACCGCTTGCAGTGGATCATAAATGCTAGATTGTTGATTTTAACTTTCATTGATCTTTTTTATTTTATTTCTCACGTAAAATCTGTCAAAGTATTTAATTCTTTAGCCCCACAAGTGTTTTCTTTGGAAACTGTTAGCGTCAAACTTTTTTTCTGCTATTTTAGTGATAACATTTAATTTATGACTTAATTTGTTCTTCTTCGAGAGAATCTGTGGAATAAACGGCGCATCTTTACTCACCGTCTGCATCAAAATGTTTCCAGATATCCACGAATTGGGATGCGGTCAGCTCCGCCAAGTGAAGGTAGGGAGGCTGCTGTCCTTTGTTTGCCATGTTTTTGTGTATCTGTCCTACTGTCCACAAGAAAATCCCGGGCGAACTTTTACTCAGTCAGAGTCAAATTCGCACTGTAAGTCCCCCAGTGCTTTGCAGGGGGTTTTAAATGGGCTGAGTGCTTGCAATCCTTTGGCGCTCATGCGGGTGGCGCAGTAGTTCCAGCATCACTGTTTCATGTCTCAGCACTCGCGCACGTGCTGGGAAAGCTGCTGGAGATGCTCAGCTTCACAGATGCTTCCACAGGAACATGAAGATGGACCAGAATCACTGTAAGCTAGTCAACGTTCTGCTCAACTCCGCTAGCGCACTATATATTGGTGCTGATACATATATGTAAATTATGGAATGACTACAGAGGAGCCAGGAACATCTTCATTAAAAACAACAACAACAATTTATTTTATTTTATTTTATTATTATTTCATTTTTTTATGTGTGTGAAGGAAAATTGTTTCAGTGCAACTTTTATTTTTATGCATTTAGTGCATTCAGTGCATTTCCCCTTTGAACTAACAAATAAAGCTGTCACTGGGGCTGTACTCTTTAAAGTCACAATGAAACAAAAGTGGACAATTTTTTTTTATAGAATATTGATTTAAAAAAAATCACATGTGACCTCCTAATCTTTACTATAATTAACTTTCCCCTCTCCTTGCAACTTTTGTCTGATTTTCATTTGTTTTTGTTTTAAATAGAAGTTTGTAATGTTGTGATTCTCCTCTTTGCTGGTTGGCTTGGTTCATATTCCCTTTATATCCATTGAGTGTTGTTGCAGCTTCAGTGGTTTTCCATTGTGTTCTATGTTGATTCAGGCTGTCAACGTCCTGTAGTGTCTCTTTTCCTTAGTATGTCTCTTGTCATTAATATTAATGTCTCTTGGTATTATGAATATTTTCCTTCACTAGCAGAAATCAAGCTTTGTGTGTCACCAAGCAACAACACAAAGACTGAAAGCTGGTTTGAAGCTGCATATAGAAGAGAAGCAGAATGACACAGACTTCCTCTTCCTCTTCATTCTGTAATTCCTCCACTCCAGCTTCCTTCTGACATATGAGAGAAACCCCTTTACGAGCAAACCTGAAGTCAGAGAATTAGCCAAATCCCATATTCTGCACAGTAGGGTGATAAAACATATAAATCATTCTAATACTGCTTTAACAAATTATTCTAAATATATGATGCTTGGCAGTATAATATGAGCTAGTACAGAGAAGTTGTAGGGTTATGTGTTAATGGAAATGCAGTTACATAATTTCTGCACCATTGAACATTCAAATATGTCAGAAGAACTATTATTTTTCTTCATCAACATATTCAAATCCGTTACACTGTTTGTGAATATAGTTTTTTTCCTCTTAGAGGTGCTTGCAATCACAGAGAGTGATAAAAGACATCTGTCCCCACGGAGCTCCCAGCATCAGAGGCTAATTATCCCACCGCAGTCAAGCATGCATACTGGTGCCTGCTCCATAGGAACCGGGAACGGAGCATTGGGAAAAGTAATGCTCACTTACCGCAGGGATCCCAAGAACTCAGCAGTAATTACTGCGCCCTTGCTGCCAAATATGTGTAAGCACCCAGCACATGCGACACGCCAAAAGCTTTAATGCCAATTACAATTGTTTGACGGAAATGGCTCAACTAGGGCTAGATTAATTAAAAATCCACACACTTAATCACATTTCACACGTCCCGTAGAGAGCCAGGGGCTTATGAGGACCGTCTTCACGGTCAGGGCATCAACACACTAATCTTGATTATTTGAATAAACAAACTCTTAATTTAATTCTGTATCGAGTCAGGTCAAAGGTGATGACTGATTTGTCTGACTGAGAGTTTCCTGACTTTGTCCAACAAAACTAGAAGACTTAGTAAGAGCTTTACTGTGCAAATCTGGATCAACAAACAGCCAGTGTTTGCAACTTGCATTGATTGACTATAGAATATTTTCTTAAGATGAGTTTAGCTGTTAACAACACTGAGAAGAGAGTGATTTTTCCAGTAAAATGGATTATAATTGATTTGATGGATGATGGATTGTAAATGAAAGACTTTCTTTAGGTTTTGAAGTTTTCTAATATATAGCCCTTATGAGATAAATTGATAGATAGATAGATAGATAGATAGATAGATAGATAGATAGATAGATAGATAGATAGATAGATAGATAGATTTGTTGACTATGCATATAATGTGTAGGCCAAATGAAAATACTTTTCATAAGTCATTAGGCATTTTAAACTAAATGCACTTATAAAAATAAATGCATTTGAAAGCTATTATATTTTACCAACATGATAAAAATGGCATGCTTTTGACCCTATTAATTATTACATGACATGGATAATTCACCAAATTATGACTTCTAGCTGTCAGTTCGTTCAGACTACTCTTATGAAAAGCAGAAGAGCTTTCACTCAATTTCAAGGTTGCTGTGCTTCAGACATACTATCGTTTCTCCCCTGTGAATGCTTAGTCGTTTATGTGAAGTGAAATATGAGACTCTACTTCCACTAAGGGCAATGTCTCACACTGGATTGTCATTCCCTGTAGTTCATTTGAGGGGGAGACAAATGTGACTTCTGCTGTGTACTGAATGAATGTATATGTCTAACCTTAGGCTGGAGCTCCAGGTTATGAGGGGAGACTCATTTGGTCTGTATTCACTGAATGTGAAAATGTTTTAGAGACGATAGAAAACTGTTAAATAGAAGTTCACCCAAAAATTTTAATAAAAATACAAATTTAAATGGCCAGACTTTATTTTTAATGTCCAGTTCTCACCATTAATTACGAATTTTGCCTCAATAAACTCCCAAATTGCTGCTTATTCATAGTTAGTTGGTGTGGGTGGTTGTTATGTTTAGGGATTCGAGTAGGATTAGGGATGTAGGTCATGCAGAATATGTGCTTAAACATCTATAAATAAATCAATAAAGTTTTTATTGAAATGGGGGTAAGTAAACAGACACTATTTTCATTTTTGGGTATACTATCCCTTTAAAGTAAGAGCTTTGGTAACACTTTATTTTAAGGTGTCCTCGTCACACGTTACATGTACTTACTATTAAAATGACAAAACATTATGCATAATTACATGCAAGTAACTCCAATCCTAAAACCAAACCCTAATCCTAAAACCAAACCCTAATCCTAACCCTAAATGTAGGGCTGGTTAATTATTTTTACTCAGCACTTAAATGTATAATTACACTGTAACAAGGTAACCTTAAAATAAAGTAAATTCCTGTAAGGTTTATCAGCCTTAATAGTGTTCACAGTCAAAATCCACATAATAAGAAAAAAATACCGACATTTATGAAAACAAAAAAAGTAGACGGACCCATTTCAATACAGCTTGCAAACTCATCCTGTTTACTGCTTGTCTGAGTTTGAGGGGTTCGTAGCGATTGGAGAGGTTATTAATCTATACCTGTGCTGTCTAGACAGTGCTGCCATGAGGCAGAGTGTTTCTGTGTGATCCTGAGGAATAAACATTTCCATTTGTCATTGACAAGAGGAAGCAGGTAAATCACAAGCTTCCATCAGAGATGCCTGATCCAGCAACATCTGCATTCTTGCTGAATGTTTGGAACAGAGATTCTGTACAGGCTGCATTTATTACGTGTTCCAGGTGGCATTTTGCCGTATATACAGTAGGCACAAACTCCAAGGTCAAGGTCCTAACATCTACATGAATTAGATTAAAGTACTTACCTGTAGTCCTTTTACTGCTGAGAAATGAAACTGAAAATTAAAACGCAGGCTGATATTAGAGGAACAGATTTGATCGCGCCAGTTGTGTACACAAAATGATGTAATCCTCCATATTCAGAAGCCGTTGTCCTCTTATTAGACAACCTTTCATAGAGGTTATAGAAGGACTGGGGATCTAATATGATCTACAGGGCAAAAACGTCAATCAATACGCTGTGAAAGTGACAGTGAACTAATATGATCATTGAGGAATAGTCCGTCAATACCATCTGCTTGCCTTGTCACACAGTTCTTGGCTGTACTCCAGTGATCTGCCTGCTGATGGGTGAAAAGTGTGGAAAGCCTTTATTCAGCAGAGATGTCTCAGTCTGTTTCCCCTATATCTCCCTTGTCCTTTACAGTATGATAGATCAAATCCCCACAAATACAGTAGGGTCCAAAAGTCTGAGACCACTAAAAATGTACTTCTATTTTGTACTTCTATTTTTTGTATGCAAAAAAATGAAAATTTGTGGTTAAATGCTTACCCCCAGGCCATCCAAGATGTAGGTGACTTTGTTTCTTTAGTAGAACACAAACCAAGATTTTTAACTCAAACCATTGCAGTCTGTCAGTCTTGGAGGGGATGGGAATCACTGTTAAAACATACAATAAAACTAAAAACAAACACACACAAACAAAAGACACAACATGTTTGGTCTGTGCAAGAAACTGAAAAATATTTATATTGTTTTCTGATTCAGGCAATGTCTGAACTGTTAGAACTCTATCTCTATCTCTCAAATGGACCATTGACACTTACACTATATACGATATTAATTAGGAGTGTCAATGATCTACTTGAGAGATAGGTGGGGGTGGTAATACACTTATAAGTCTGCAATCCGCCGTAAAGCAAGAAGAAGAAGAAGAAGACGCTTCACAAGCCTGCTGCTACGAACACACGCAGGAGAGTTCTAACAGTTTGGACATTGCGTGAATCAGAGTTAAAAAGACTATATAAATAGTGTTCAGTTTCTTACACAGACTGATCATTTTGTGACTTTACACATCAATGTACTGTATCATCACGAGCCACAGTGATTGATTTGGTTTTGTTTGTGTATGTTTGTTTTTAGATTTTTTGTATGTTTTGATGTAATTTCCATTCACCTCCATTATAAGACTGACAGACTGCAATGGTTTGAGTTAAAAATCTTGGTTTGTGTTCTACTAAAGAAACAAAGTCACCTACATCTTGGATGTCCTGGGGGTAAGCAGATAAACATAAAATTTTCATTTTTGGGTGAACTATCCCTTTGAATATTTATTTAACTTCGCCATGAAGTTCTCTTTATTTATTTTTTTTTGATTAAAATGTGATTTCAAACCACATAATTTGAATTTGAAGTTGAAGTAAATACATTTTTTACTTTTTACTTTTTACTAATTTATTTATTTTTTTAAATCATGATACATTATTTTTCATGTTTTTTGTTAATTATTTTGTGTCTTTCAGTTGTTTTCAATGTTTAAAAAAATATTTCTGTAGTTTTTATACAGTTTTATTTCAGTGTAACTTTCAAGTTAGAGCATTTAAAATACTTCATTTCACATCTTCTGAACTGTTGACAACAAACACCCGCTTACCCCCATTGAAAGGCTTGTAAGAGCAAGAACAATTTTTAATATAACTCCTACTGAATTATTCTAAAAGAGAAAAATCACATACACCTAGGACGCTTCGAGGGTGAGTAGAAGATGGACGAGTTTTATTTTCTCGGGTGAACTAACACTTTAACTTGAATATAAAACTTAAAATACATTATATTATATTATATTTTATTTTTGGTTTACATTTATTTTATTTCAACTAACAGTTTTATTATGCTTTCAGTTTAAGTGAAATATAGTAATCCCTTTTTTCGCAATTTTGCACCCCACTGTATTTTAATGAGACAGAGGATTATCATTTTAGCAAGAGAGATGTCATGAATGTGGATGTAAGGAAGGTACTGACCTTTGAACAGTGCTCAGAATTACATCCCTGCTGTCTCTCTCACTCAACTGTGGCCTGTTTATGGATAAATGAGATCCCTCTTTCCAATAAGGTCCCTCTTCCTCAGTGGATTCCCTGTTCCAATAATGGGTATAGATAGTTCATGCCAGCATGTCCCCTGGGTTTTCTCTCACTCTTCCTGTGTCCCTTGCTGGAAACATGATTTGAGAGAGATGGTGAGATATAAAGTGTAGCTCTCCATCAAGCACACGATCACAGCAGGCTGATTAAAGTGAAATGAAAAAGAAAAATCATGGCAGCGACTGTAGCGTGGAGGGATGTGTTGGGAGGGCAGAGAGTGAAACACCAGGCTTCTGATTTAAAGGTCTGTTATGCCCAAGATATTAGAGATTTGTTTGTGAAGATACAGTATGTGAACGTCTGCATGAGAGACATAGTTTTGGGAATTAAAATACATAGGTATTGTTTTAAACAGCTTGGGAGAAATCCACCATTGAACCATAAAATGAATAAATCGTATTTAAGATTGAAACTTTTAACTTAACCTACTCTACTAAGATATTTTTTTCATAAAAATTCAGTGTAATGCTGTCTGAAATACTTGAAGACCCAGAAATGAAGAATGCTGAGCTGAAAGTTGCATTTCAGAGGAAAACAGCTACAGAGAAAAACAAGATTTTCAAATGAGATAATACGTCAGAGAGTGAGAGAGCAGAACATTAATATGTACGATCAAAACAATTTCCTCTGTTCCTTTAGAAAAGCACTGAGTGGAAGTATCGTCACTTCTGTGCACGTCATGGGCATCAAGCACTAAATATTTCAGCAAATGGCCTGTCGCTAATTACGTGTTACCTCTTCACTAATGGCTCACAGGGACTGTGATGTTTCAGGGCAGAGTCAGCACAACTGCGTTTCATAAATATTTTGTGAAATTCTGAATAACAGACTGATCTGCAGCTCTGTTATCATCGGCATGGCAGAGGCATCGTCTGACGGATTAACCTTCTTTATCAAAAATATTGTTTTCTCCAAAAATCTAGTGAGTGCAGAGGTTTCTAGCACAGATCTCTCACACATCTGCCATATGAAATACAAAAAGGAATCAGTATTCATGAACTGGCAATAAATGACTTAAAAAGTGTCATGTCGAAACTATTTTCACTCCGAAATTGCTAGTAAATTTCACAAATATTTAAAAAGAAACAGTAAGTAAAATGCAAATTTGATATATTGAGTTGATATATTGCATGATGTTTTTCTTTAAGGTTTTTGCTTGGTGACAGACTACAGCTACAAGATGATATTAATGTTTTATTTCGCCACTACTTCAGAGGTGGGTTGGCATGCTTTATTAATAATGTAGTGACATGAAGGGGTTAAGTGGGATGCCTATTCATTCACTTATATGTGTTTTGCATGGTGTATTGTATACAAACTTCTGATCTTGCTCTCTCTATATATGCATTGCAGGAAATTATTCATATTGATCACTGCAGGGCCTTAAAATCTGATATTTAGTCTTATATTTAATACGGCATGACAAAAGACTGTGCAGTTTTCATCTCTGAGTTTTGATATACTGTACTGTAAATAAATGCACAGGATCTCAGAATTAGAAAATGGAAGGACACAACACGAAGGATTACACCACCACACAGCAATATGTCAATTTATTTTTTTATATTTTAATATTTGCGTGGAAATAAAGTTAAAATACACCACATTCCTATAGACATTTAAAAATCTATAAAATATCTCTAATACTTTTTTTTTAAAGATTTTGCCATATATTTTTTTGCAGAAAACATATTTAAACATCTGTGAATTTCTTTGGAAACATCTAAAAGTGAATATACTAAAAATATAAAATTGATTGTCTAACACCTAATTGCACTGTATCTCCTCATTTAATATTTGCAACTGAAATCCCTTTCATACAGTTAAGAAAATTACATCATTGTATTGCAGTGTAAGTTTGTCCCTTTTCATGTTTGTTCTTTAACTCTTCTTTCAAGAGATAATGACAAGAATGATACTTATGTAATGCTTCTATTCTCAGTTGTTCTTAATATTCATTTCAGGAAGGATGTGAATGCATTATATAGTATATTTGTCATATTATTACCCAGTATACACAGCAGTATGAATAATATCAACTGTAAACAGAAGGAACCTAGCCTAAATGTTTACTCAGAGAGTCTTGTGGCACTGGAAAGTTCATAAAGTTACTTTAACCCTGAATAGGATATATGAGAAGCAATAAAGAGCATATACTGCATGTCTTTCTACATTATTAGCTGTCTAAGTGCAAATCATGTATATCAAGATTTCTGTACTAAATTTGGTAAATGTTGTACACTACATTTTTGCCACTAAATTGCTGACTAAGTTCTGCAGGTCTTCGGTTCGCATACGGGTGGTTTCCAGGACCTCCTCATGATTAGCCTTTTCTGTGCTTTTGTAGTCAGCCACTACTTTGTTGGTGATGAGGGAGAGTCCAAACACACGCATCCCACAGTGACGAGCGACCACCACCTCTGGAACGGTACTCATACCTAAATACAGAGAAACTGCATTTATTTGGTGAAAAATACAGTAATACTGTGAAATATTGGAACCATTTAAATAACTGTTTTCTATTTTAATATATTTTCAGAACAATTTATTCATGTGATGGCAAAGCTGAATTTTCAGCAGCCATTCCTCCAATCTTCAGTGTCACTTGATCCTTCTAATAAATCATTCTGATATGCTGATTGGGCGCTCAAGAAACATTTATCATCATTACCAATGTGGAACAGCTGCATGGCTTAATATTTCTGTAGAAACCATTATATGTATTTTTTGATGAAAAATAAAGTGCATAAATACTGCATTAATTGGAAATAGAAATCTTATGTCACGTAAAGAAATGCCATTTTTTAACTAATTTAATACATCATTGCAGAATAATTTAGACAAAAATTCTAATATCAACCAATACTTTGCATACACATTTATATAAGCTGTAATACATGCACTATGTCTTACCCACTCAAAACATTTTCCATAGTAGTGTTACGTAGTCTTACAGTACATACCCACAGCATCCGCCCCAAGCATCCGTAGAACCTTGCATTCTGCAATCGTCTCAAAGGATGGTCCAGCCAGCATGCAGTAAACACCCTCCTGGAGGAAAGATCCACAGCCTAGTTCTTGGGCCGTCTCCCTGGCCATCCGTGCAAAGTCTCTATCATAAGCATCAGACATGCAGGGAAAGCGCACTCCAAATCTAGAGGGACAGAAAAAAAATGTCAGTGAACATTGGACTGCTTGGAAAAATCATTAGAGAAATGCTTGTAAGATTATATATCAAGAACAAAGACTGACCTGTTAAAAACAAAGTCAAAAATCAAAAGAACTCCTCCAAATATTATTCTACAAATTCTGGTGTTGGGTAGAATTAGGTTGCTTTAATTATAATTATAAAAAAATGATCTCAAATCTATATGACTGGGGTTTAATAACACATTAAACATCTTATTATACTGCATAGCAATTCACCTTTCCTCATTGCGCCCACACAGGGGATTTTGGCCTGCAAAGCCAGGCATATTGATGTGGTCTTTGATCAACATGATGTCTCCCACTTTAAATTCAGAATTGAGTCCTCCGGCAGCATTGGTAACAATCAGAGTCTCAATCCCAAGTAGGAAAAACACTCTTACTGGATATGTGACCTAAAACAGAACAACAGTAAAAGATTTTTAAAGTTTTCATCTTTATGAAACAGGAAATTAAAGATTTAATATGATCTGATATTATGTCATCAAAACCATGTAGTAGGCTATAACTGTATCCCCTTTTCCCTGTTTGTCTAAGTTGACAATTTTTAAAGGACTAAGTATTGTAAAAAAAAAATCTGATTTGAAAAAACTTAATACACTTTCTGTGATTAACTACGTTTTATAATTGAAAATATTTTTTTCCCCACATGTGCACTAAATTAAGAAATTGAGAAACAAATATATGATTGCATTTTTACAACACAGGCAAGAATATGGATAGTGATTTCAACTGCATATAAAAACCATGCTTTAAATCATAATGTCATATTTCACTTGACTTCTGCAACGAAGGGCAAGCACCATCTGTGTGTTTCTGAACATTATTTAACTTGATAACAAACAACACAAATATGCTGGAATGTTGTAAAAGTTTATAGGAGAAGACAGTAATTTGCCAAAGGTTAACTATGTTCATCACTGTTATACTTAAAGTTGCTGATTGCTGTGCTTATATGAGAAGTCAATGGTTAAGTACAGAATAACCTCTGTGTTAGTGTTGTGGTATATAATTCTTGATTCTTGACATAGATCTGTTATTGTATAGTGTTACCAAAATGCTTTAATCATCAATTGACAGTGTCCCTTCGACCCCCAGATTTTCTATCCAGTCCCATATGCTTTTACTTGTTCTGATTTTGTTCTATGCTCATACTTTTTCTTGTGAACTACAGGTGGGGGATTGACTGGTGCATTATTATAGTATGCCTTATCCATTGAAAATTCAATTTTCCCTTTGAGATTTTAAGTATGATACTTACTGTGGCAATGTTATAGCCCTCATAGAAGTGGAAGCGGCCTTGCATGCAAACACACTGCTTTCCATTCACCTCTCCAAACACCAGCTGACCTTTATGTCCTTGCACTAAAGAGGCATGAGGTAGACTTAAAATTTTGTTAATGCAAACAATAAACAAATTATGGCAGTGAAATGATAAAGGACACATTTTTTAATCTTTGTCAGTGAATGGATTATTCAATAAATTCATCTCACACCTGTGCTATGCGGAAAGTGGGGGATTTTGTCATAAGGAAACACTTTCTTGTTGTCAAGAAGGTCAGCCAATCCACCAAGTCCTGAACCACAGATAATTGCCACTTTGGGCCTGATATCTGTGTTAGCAAGCAGCCAATCTGCGGTTTCTTTGTAGTTCTCATAGCTGTAGCTATATAGAAACAAAACATGTTTTTTGCTTAATTTTTTTTCCTTAGTTGGGCTGGTGTTGGTCATGCATCAAAAAACACCCATGTCATAATAAAGTGAGAAACTGCTGGATAATGTCTGACTAATATCCTACTTGGTTATGAAATAAGGAGATGTCAGAATTATCTGTTTTACACACATGCTAATGTCAAATGACCTGTCAAGTACAGTGATCCAGTCAAGCTGCTTTTAGAGCGGGCAAGTCAATTGAAAACAGTTTAAACAAAAGTATATATAGTACTACAGTAACAAAAGGGTTTTGTTTTTTTAAACATATTATATAATCTTTGACTGGTATTTACCTGAACAATCGCTGTAGTAAATGATTTCCAGTATCTGTCTGCGTGTGTGAGCTACTGTATAACTGCTGATCTTGTTACCATACAAGACTAATGGATGACCAATGGAGTAGATATAAATCCATTTTTGAGCTGTAACTATATTAAATAACTATATCATACTAATGGCCTGTGCTCATTTCTGGATTTTGCTTGGGTCACACAACTATCAAACTTTTTCATTTATAGCAAACTGAAAATAGCTTTGTTATCAATTAGTATAGGTATAATAAGCTGAACAGTCGTGTTTTCACTCCTGTCAAAAAATTTAATATGGCGTACCTGTGACTAAGGTTCATAGGTGAAACTTTTCAAAGTAGGTAGTTCATAATTCACTTGTAGTTTTTTAGGCTGTTAGTCATTATGACATCATGCTTTCTCGTTGTCAAAAAGTGTCGTAATTTAACTAATATGAAGCAATAATGACCCATTCATACCGAATTGCTTTCATCGTTTCAAACTGCCCTCTTTTATAATCAGAAAAGTCTTTCGTAGCTGAGAAAATTTCGGGTAGGAAGAAGAGCAGTAAGCATGCGCTGTCCGTGGTGCTGCAGGGCGTTGCGGGATCAGCACTTTCCATTCAGAGAGCTTCAAACACTACGTGACTCCACAACGCTCAATGAGAATGCACAATAGGCCTCTTATTTTACAATCACAGCGATTTTTTTTTTTTTTACTTTGACAAGGTCTGCCAACAGCCATGATCTCCTCATTTGGGACGGTTCTCACAGCGTTTATAGCGAAGCCTGTCACTTTAAGAGCTGCGTATTATTCTGAGCGCATCCACAAAGCTGAATAGCAGGATTCTGTTACGTAAACGTAATTAAGAGTAGCTGATATTATAGCTATTTTATAGATAATATGTTATTAAAAATGCTGAATTACATTCGAGCTTCTAATCGGTGGAACTGGAGGGCACATAGAGGAAAAATGTGAATGAAGAATAAACTATCGCCATCCAAACACATATAGGGTACTAAAAATCCTCTTGAGGATAGAGACTGCGTTGTTAAGCATATAGCCTAGGTTTTGTTCTCGCATTTACTTCAGGTTGATTTATGATTTAAAGCCCTATTTGATGATGAGGGGTGCAAATAAGAAGCGACAGTTGCCATGGCGAATACTAACGAATGTATTCCCATATTTTTTTCACAATAAGATTTCATTTAGACAGTCTGATATGATGGAGGATATTGATTTGACAGGTTTGCTATGCTGTAAGGCAGCGTATCTTGCGCTATATATTCGGTTTTCACCTTACCTGCATTCGCTGGATGTTGCCATGTCCGCAGCGGTCGGTCGGGATATTGTTGTCAAGAGGAATAAAACAGAGCAACCTGAGCCAGAGGTCAAACACCCGACGGTCTCGTGGGAAGGGTGGCGTGACGGAGGAGGAGCCCGTCTTAAAACTGGTTTCTTAAACAGCGCTCGTTGTTCTAATCCAATTTTCTGTCAGAATGGGCCGCTCACTGACCCGAGTTAAAGAGCCTTGAGAACTGTCATCCTGCCAGGACCAACACAGACGTGTAGTGCTGCCTCACAGCAGGGCAAATAACGGGTTCCTGTGTAACGTTAGTTTAACCGAAGCGTCCAGGGAAACGGTTAAAGTGTCATTTGTCATTAGCAGAGATTATGGATGCTTTTTAAATAGTTTACTAACACCGTACTTTGACAGAGTTTCGCCTAGCTAAATATTCAGTGGTTTACCACCTTTCACTCTTTCAGCTAAACTAAATAATAAATGAAGTTCTTCAGTAGGTCTTTTAAGTCACAACAGTTGACCTGCCTCGACTTGAGTTAGTTATGGTTTTTTTTGGGGATTAGAAAAAGCTCTTGATGTTTTAGGCTATTATACAGTACATTCTTCAGATCAGTGCATTGGTTTCTCTTTAAAGCAGAACTGTAACCACTTTGAACATTAAGGCGACATTGATTGGTCAGATTAGTGATTGATCAATGGGTTTCTTTAATGGTCAGTTCTTAAGTTGCTATAAAATATACTTCTTCAATGTCATCAGATGGTCAAACCATTTTTGCTTGTGTTTTATGCATGTATTGTTTGTGGACTGTTGGTAAATGCAACATAATGTATATAAAACTTCAGTCTAAATTAAAATGTAAAATAAAACACATTTGAAACATTTTAAGTTAATACTTTGAGAAAGATACTTTCCCATGTGATTTTTTTTTACTTAATTATATTGAATGTGCACTTAGTGTATTAACAGATAATATAATATTAATGAAAAGGCCACTAAGGCCTGAATACGCATTCATTACTTTTTTTAAACATAACTAATTAATCTTTTGTAAAAATAACAATTTGTAATAATGTCAAATTAAAATTTTACTGTAGAGCGCATTTTAAATTATTATGTTTTATTAATCTTTTGCTTTGAAGAAATACACTTATTTGAATGTATTAAATAACATATTTAAACATATAAAGTATTTAATTTTAATTTGAAAATTTTAACTATATATATATTTTAAATGTACTAATCTGCAACGTTATTAAATATGTAATTACCAATATATTTAAATAGATGACATACGAGTTTTAACAAAAATTACTTACAATTTTAATTGATCATAAATGCTTTTCAGTACATTCTGCAGTACACCAACCATCATGTCAAAAATACGAATAATACAAATTCATTAATTCATGTAATTAATTATTCAAAATTCAAAATTAAAGAATTCAAAAATACACTCTTGAGTTTACCTAATTGCATTTATTATAATTTTATAATGAATTTAATTGAAAACATGCATATAAAGTTTCCAAAACAATTATATTCAGTTGGCACTTCAGTATTTTCTTAATATTCTAAAAGTTTTGTACTTCTTTTTTTGTTTTTACAAGAGTAGCCTATAATCAGTAATAAACTATTCATATGTTGTTGGTGCAAAATCCCAAGCTGCATTTCATGTTATGACAAGAGATGCACCAACCACACCCATTTTTATTTATGTATTATGCGATTAATATGCTATTTTGCATACATGCTCAACACTCTTACATTTGGAAAAAATGCTGGGTGGGTAAGAAAAGGAAAAAGAGAAATGAAAATAAAAGTAAGTGAAAACATTGTCTTCTTCAGTATAAATCACTGTATAAAAAAGCAAATAATTGCATTTTTTATATATTTTTTTAAATTGTTTAAGGTATGAAAGAGAGGTGTATTTGCTTTGATAGGAATGGAAATTAGAAACTATATCAGATATAAAATATATAAGTACTTATTTTGCCATAACACAAGTGCAAATTAAATAAAATAAAAAATAAAAAATGTGCACATGGTCGGGTCAGAGGGGACAGACTGTCTGTTACACTTAATAGTAGTCATAAAAAACAAAACATTTTAGTATAATTTCATAAATCTACTGCTGAGAACCTTAATGTCAATATAAAGTTTTAAATAAAATGTTTTGTTTTGTTATGTTTATTCTGTAATTGTTTTCTGGCATAAGATTATGGTGTGTTGTACAGTCTCCTCTTTACTGTTCTTTCAGATTTTAATCAAGGGAAGGGATTGTTTGTGGTTTCTAGTTGCTATGGTACAGATGTCTATGATACAAAACTTCCAGCGAATCACAGGGCGTCTGTGTACACGCCCACCAATCAGTGAGCTGTTTACTGAGAACGTTCAGTGCCTCGGTGCCATGGCGACCGCCGTCATGGTAACCACCACGCTCAAAGCTGAGAAATGTGCGCTTGAGGAAGAGCCTTCACAAGAAAACGGCTGGAATTTAAAATGCTTTATTAATTTTATTGTTCTGACACTTAGTTCATAATGTAGCGGTGTTGTTATTTTTAAACATAAATTTTAAACGTCTTTTGTTTCGGATAAACACAACATCACCAATGGAGCGGCTTAGCGTGCGATTGTTGTTTAACTGCTAGCCGCCTGCTCCTCGGTTAAACATTTTTCGCTTGTCATCGTCAGTCAAGAAAAAAAAATTATACATTTCTGTAATTAGCACCGGATTTCATTTTTGCATAAAAACGCGAGTCAGTTTGTTTCAAAATGCCAGCCTCGAATGTCCAAGCTTCTCACTCAAACCTCCGAAGTTCTCGCGAGAAGATGCCAGCAGCAGGATTCAAAACAAAAGTGGTGGCACCCCGAAATCCCAAACTGGTAAAACGGGAAGCAAGTTCTGAGGTGAGCATTTTATTCTATACATCTATATCTTAAAACTGTAATTTTAAAGCAGCAGGTTACCCTTATCATTAGCCTAAATCCATGCCTCCGAACGGTGTACTAACCATAAGTAACTTAATTAAACTAAGTTACAATTTACACAAACATACAGCCTTAATGTTCTAAGGACACCTAAAAAACATTGTTTTGAATCACATAAATATCTATTAAAAATGAACCACATCCTTCACTACATTACAAGGCCGTAACCATGTCTTGAACACTGGGGCAACCAACTAATATATATATCTATATATATCTATATCTATCTATCTATCTATCTATCTATCTATCTATCTATATATATATATATATATATATATATATATATATATATATATATATATATATATATATATATACATACATATATACACATACATACATGCATACATACATGCATACATATATATATATATATATATATATATATATATATATATATATATATATAATAATGATAGATTTAAATGACCTTTCGTATGTATTTAATTATAAAACCCTTTATAATCTATTATATCATTGCACATTTTACAATTTATAAGAGACAAGCCACTTCCTCAATCCTCAGTACAACTATAGAAGGAAAATCCGAGTTGGGCCGAGTGGCACAACTTGCCTAAAAGGACTTTGGTATTGCTTTGATTAATATTTTTTTTCCTTCTACTAGTTTCATTTCTGTTTCAGTTTTTTTATAACCAATTCTTACTATATGTTTCCAGATCCCTACTATCACTACCACTCGCAAACCACGCATCACACAATGTAGGCAGCGCAGTCTTAACAACCTGCACACTTTGCCTATGTCTGCTAACTACTTTCTTTTTCTATTGGTCTCTGGAATTGCCAGTTTGCTGTAAACAAAGCCAATTTTATTATTTCTATTATTAGTCATTTGAAGCTTAATCTCATGGCCCTAACAGAGACCTTGATCAAACCAGAGGACACTGCTACACCTGCAGCACTCTCCAATAATTACATATTTTCCCACTCCCCCCGTTTGACTGGAAGAGGTGGAGGTACTGGTCTGCTCATCTCTAATGATTGGAAATTTAATCCTTTACCATCTTTGAGTATCAACAGCTCCTTTGAATCCCATTCAGTTACTTTTACCTACCCTCTTAAAATACATTTTGTAGTTGTCTATCGACCCCCAGGACCACTGGGTAACTTTTTGGATGAATTTGATGTGCTGCTCTCAACATTTCCTGAGGATGTTACTCCCCTGGTTATGCTTGGAGATTTCAGCATCCACCTAGATAAACCTCTGTATGGTGATTTCCACACTCTGCTTGCTTCTTTTGATCTCCACCGAGTGTCAGCTACTGCTACTCACAAATCAGGCAACCAACTGGACCTTATTTATACACGACACTGCTCTACTGATCATGTACTGGTTACTCCACTACACACGTCGGATCACTTCCTCCTCACTCTTAACCTCAACATGGTCCCTGATACATCACTTACCTCTCCACATGTCATCTTTCGATGTAACCTACGATCACTCTCACCCTCCGGGCTATCTGCAATGGTTTCATCTTCATTTCCTTCCCCTAAACTGTTAGTATCTTTGATGCTAACAGTGCTACTGATACTTTCTTCTCCTCTCTTACATGTTGTTTAGACACTGTTTGCCCTTTGTCTTCCAGGCCAGCCCGTACCACCCCTTCTGCCCCTTGGTTATCTGATGTTCTACGCGAACACCATGCTAAGCTTAGAGCTGCTGAAAGGGTGTGGCGCAAATCCAAAAATACTACTGACCTTAACGTGTATCAGTCACTCCTATCTTCCTTCTCTGCTAATGTCTCCACTGCTAAAATGACATACTACCATAACAAAGTTAACAATTCATCTAACTCTCGCATGCTTTTTAAAACATTTTCCTAACTTGTTTGTCCTCTCCCTTCTGCTTCATCTCTAATAGCTGACGACTTTGCCATGTTTTTCATTAATAAAATTAAAAACATCAGTGCACAATTTTCCACACCATAATCAAACATACACTCATTTACATCCTTCTCTTCACTCTCTGAGGCAGAAGTCTCCAAATTCATCCTTACTAATCATCCTGCTACTTGTCTACTTACCCAACTACTGGGGTGCCTCAGGGCTCAGTTCATGGACCACTTCTCTTTTCTGTCTACATGGGATCAGTAGGTTCTGTCATTCAGATGGCTTTTCATACAACTGCTATGCTGATGACACTCAACTTTACCTCTCATTCCATCCTGATGATCAGACGGTAGCTACTCACATCTCAGCTTGTCTAACAGACATTTCCTGCTGGATGATGGACCATAACCTTCAACTCAACCTTGCCAAGACAGAACAGCTTGTGGTTCCAGCAAACCCATCGTTTCATCACAATTTCAACATCAAGTTATGCACATCAACCATAACTCCTTCAAAAACAGCCAGAAGCCTTGAAGTAATGATTGATGATCATCTGACTTTCTCAGACTACATTGCTAAACTGTCCGATCCTGCAGGTTTGCTTTATTCAACATCAAGAAGATCAGACCCTTCCTTTTGAAACATGCTGCACAACTTCTTGTTCAAACTTTTGTTCTGTCCAGGCTGGACTATTGCAATGCTCTCTTGGCAGGTCTTCCAGCCAGTTCTATCAAACCTTTACAATTAATCCAGAATGCAGTAGCAAGATTAATTTATAATGAGCCGAAAAGAATACACGTCACACTTCTGTTTATCAATTTGCACTGGCTATCATTAGCTGCACACATAAAATTCAAGGCATTGATGTTTGCCTACAAAACTACCACTGGCTCTGCACCCATTTACCTAAATGTATTACTTCAGACTTATGTGCCCTCTAGAAGCTTGCGTTCTGCAAGTGAATGTCGCTTGATTGTGCCATCCCAAAGAAGCACAAAGTCACTTTTACGGACTTTTAAATTAAATGTTCCCTCCTGGTGGAATGACCTCCCCGACTCAATCCAAGCAGCTGAGTCCTTAGTCATCTTCAAGAATCGGTTTAAAACCCATCTCTTCCATTTTTATTTGACCTTCTAACAGTAGAACTCACTTTTAATTATATTCTTTAAAAAAAATCTAACTGCCCTTCTAATCTTTTTGTATTCCATTTTTTTCCATTTATTATGCAATTATGTGTATATATGTATATATATATATATATATATATATATATATATATATAGACCTCTAACACTAGCTTAGCTTTCTATTCTTTATTCTATTCTATCTGTTTTCTTTTTATTTATTATATTATTTAAGAGCCCTTGCTACGTGTACTGTGTTAAGCTAACTGAGACTTGTTATAGCACTTAAATATCATTGCTCTTTTTGTTGTTTTTGATTGATTCCACTGTCCTCATTTGTTGCTATCATTGTTGATATCAAAAGTTGCTTTTGATAAAAGATAATTGGCCTGTTTAGCTAAGCCCTCCAAATGCTTATTGTTTAGTGGTACAGTATTGCGTGATTTGTAGATTATATTTGATCATTTACACTTTGCATAAATGTGTGCAATTAGTTTTTAAAATGTAACGTTACATTCTTAAAGTTTCTACGCTTACATTTATTTCCAGGAGCATTTAAAAAAAAGGAACACCTTCTGATCAATGACAGAATTTAACTTTCCCATTATAAGGTGATGTCTGACTCCTTAAAGGTTTAAAAAAATAAAATAAATAAATAAATAAAAAACCCTTTGTAATGCCTAACTTTATTAAATGCATGCCATCTTTTGTGGCAAAATCTTTTGACATAAACTTTTAACAAAAGATTTAAGTAAACAATAATTTTGATTAAAATAATAACATACAATCAGGAAGAATAAGTTGCTAGTCAAATGATATCAGCATCAACAATTCCTCTTTCCATGGCACAGAAGAGCACAAATTTACAACATTACAAACTTTTTGACCAGACTCAGAGGTGGCATTAATGCATTTCATAATAACAATGTTATGAGATTAGTGTTTTAAATATAAAAACACTAATCTGCAAGGGAGTTTGCAGTATGATATTGATTTAAGACAACAATTCAGTAAACAAGAAATATTAAATCTCTTACATTGACTGACAATAACACTATTGCCTGATTTGCCCTATTTTGTCAACACCTCTCCTGCCTGTAATTATCAAGTAATCCTGAACACCTTGATTAACTGGTTGAGGTGTGTTGATTTGGGTTGGAGCTGAAATCTGCAGAATGATAGGAGTAGGGTTTGAGACCCCTGCTTAAGCCAAAAGACATTTTATCAAAAGAAGTTTATCAACTCACTTTAGTTTAATTTATTTATATAGTTCTTTTCATAATAATCATTGTTCAAAGAATACTATATGCCCTATAGATTTATGCAGAATATAGGAAAATATTTTTACATAGTGGATAAATGCGCTCATAACAGGCTACACCTGTCTTTGCAGCTAATTCCATCTGTATATGCTCGAGAAATGTGCCAGACTACAGAAGAACGATTATTAAACACTTATGAGATGCATCCGCCTCGTATCCTGGAGCTCTTAGATATGAGTGAGACCACACATCACAAGGTAAAATATCAGCATTTTACAACGCTCAGCACAAGAACTTAATTATTTAGTGTGTTCTTCTTCATCACTGGTTCCAAGTTTCTTAGCAGCAACATTTTCAAAGTTAATTAATGTCATCATCACAGAGTCTCTCTGGGGAGATACTAATGGCTTTTAATATGTATAGTATAGTAACTGTAGCTGTTTACAGTATCTATATTTTACTATATTGACCTAATAAAATGTGTGTCAGACTGGATGTGATGGATGTAATTGTATGTGAAAATACAATTAGCCATCTGTTGAGCCATTTTCTACATTTTATATTTACAATTTGTATCAGATATTATCTAAAAGTCTGACTTTTGCTTTTTTTTTTTAAATGCAGTTTTCATCATTAGATTTGGACCAGGCCATGTTTCAGCCATATCCGTCTGAGATTGTGTTTCAGAACTACTTACCATTTAAGACATACAAGGTGCCCTTAGAGCTGCGGAACAGTGACAAGGTAACATTTTTCCTTCTGAGGAGATTATAGTCAGTTTGTTACACAATTACATAAATAAAGTATTAAAAAAAACAACAGAAAAAAAAAATATATTTAGTACATTTGGGTGCATTTGTCTTTATACAGGTATATGCTTTATTATGAACTTCCAGTTCAAATGATGGATTGAATTGAAAGTAGATTTATTTACTTTATTGTTAGCTCAAGAGATTTGCATTGCACCACAAATCAAGTCCTGGACATTTTCCAATTACCTGGATTTAAACCTTTATACACATAAACCAATTCACCTGTCCACAAAATAGAGATGAAGTTGGTTTAAATTTAATTTTCTCTGCAGATCTTCTTTTTTAGACCTCTGTATTTCGGCATAAATCTGACGTGGAGGTTACAGTATATGATTTTGTTAACCTATATTGGAAGATTGTAGTTGATGGCATTCTAATTCACACCATTCAACATCTTGCACTATTCCTTTAAGACAGTTGGAAGTTATTTTGTTCATTTTCATGTGTAATGAACAATGGCTTGACAAAGATATGTTTATAACCATTGCAGGTTCCTCGACTAGTAAAGGTAATTGAAGATGACTCACTTTATTTTAAAGTGGTCAGCCCGATAGATGCTAGTAAGAAAGTGGCCCCAGGCATGGCATCTACATTCACCATTCTATTCACTCCACAGGAGAACAAGGTAAAGTTTATTCTTCCAATAAGCAACACGCTGCATACATATATGATCATTATCAGTGTACTCATGAGCTAATTGCATGTATTTCAATGAATCTCCAAAGAAGTTATGCAAAATATGCAAAAACTGTCACACGGTGATGTCTGTATTTCTGTCTCTACAGCACAATGTTGCAAATAAACCTCCAAGTCAAGTCTCATTTTAATCTTTAACTTATCTTTAAGAAATCTGAGAAAGGAATTTTCTTAAGCAGAGGACACGAGAGAATTGTACACCACAGCCACTCATTTGTCCATTAGATGCTCTTTTGCAGTCTGTGAAGTGGCCTGCTAATATATTTTGTTTTGGCAAAATATTAATGGAGATTTCTTCATGCATTAATTCAAATAGAGTCAGTTCAATAGATCTATGGCAACCTAGTCTGAGAAAGACAGTATTATTTCCTCTCTTGCTTGTATTCTCTGTCAGGGTTTGCATCTGATTGAGGATTATGGATTCTTTGTTAAAAGCAGCTTTTTCCAAATTCAGGGGTTTATTTAAATTAGGATTGATTAATTGATTAAGCATACTGTATTTACCAGATGAACAGTACCATATTATATTTAGGTTTGTTAAGGATAGTTTGATTTAGGGATAGTTCACCCAAAAATGAAATTTCTGTCATTAATTACTTCACCCTCATGTCGTTCCAAACCCGTAAGACTTTCGTTCATCTTCGAAACACAAATTAAGATATTTTAAATGAAATCTGAGAGCTTTTTGACCCTGCAGAGACAGCAACGCATCAATAAGTTTAAGGTCCAGAAAGGTAATAAGGATCGTTAAAATATCATTATCACTATCACTAAAATAATCCATGTGACATCATTGTTCAACCATAATTTTATGAAGCTATGAGAATATTTACTGTGCCAAAGAAAACTAATATAATAACTTTATTCAGCAATTTCCTCTTTTCCGTGTCAGATTGTGATGGTTCCTTTCACGTACCACAACACATAACGCCAGGCCCTGTGTCAGCAGCCTCACATGCGAAGAGAAGAAATTGTGGAATAAATTTGCTCTTTTTGTTTTCTTTGTGCACAAAAATTATTCTCGTAGCTTCATAACATTACGCTTGAACCACTGATGTCACATGGACTATTTTAATGATGTCTTTACTTCTTTTCAGGGCCCTGAACATGTCAGTTTCGTTTCTTTCTATACAAGGTCAGAAAGCTCTTGGATTTCATAAAAAATATCTTAATTTGTGTTCCGAAGATGAACAAAGGTCTTACGGGTCAGAGCGACATGTGGGTGCGTAATTAATGACAGAATTTTCATTTTTGGGTAAACTATCCCTTTAAGGCCATGCCTTCTTTAAGTTCTTGATTTCCTCTCTGTATCACCACTGACATTCAGATGCTTGTATTTGTAGGATTACATCCACAGACTCATATGTGTGACTGAACGTGAAAAGTTTGAAGTTCCTATTCGTGCAATTGGGCCCCGTGCAATCTTGGACTTCCCAGATAGTCTGCATTTCCAAGGTTGTCCAGTTAAGTTCTTGTCCCAGAGAACTCTGCTTGTGCGGAACGTAGGAAATTGTGAGGCTAAATTCCAGCTCAGCACGTGTAGGTAAGAGAGGCATGTCAGTACAGATTTTTAGACATTGTGTTGTACAGATAATTTTGATCTGTGACTGACACTTTCTTTTTTAAGATTGCTTTTATTAATGGTGTATATGTTCCCCACAGCCCATTTTCCATAGAACCGTCCATAGGAACTCTTGATGTTGGTCAAAGCATGCAAGTTACCATTGAGTTCTTACCTAAAACCACAGGGGATCACAGCCAGGTTTTGCTGCTGCACTACCATTCAGGTATTTACTGCTAATTACATAACGACCATCTGCTCTTCCCACAAACTGTCACTGTGACACAGGTACTGATTTCCACATTCAATCGCCAGCAAGTGTAAGTTATCTTATTATTAACCTTCACTGTTAATGTAAGTTTGTACATCTGTACATTACTTTTCTCAAGGTTTTGTGGAAGTTCATGTATTATTCTTTAGGTGTTTTTTTTAAATAGTTATTTGAAATTTACTTGAAATTCGAGACCTCTCTGACCCTCCGTAGACAGTAAGGGAGCACGATCAAGGCACAGAAAGTAGCAAGGACATCCGTAAAATATTTGTGTTACATTCCTCGTGTTCTCTGTTTGAACTAGTTTTCTGTCTCGCCTTGATTGTGTAATGTTGTTCAGGTGTGTCAGGTCATTATTCCCAATTATCCTCATTAAAGTTCTCCGTCGCCATGGCTTGTTGAAGTGCTGCAAAGTGCTCTTCCGCCATACATTATAGTTATAATTTTTTATCCGCTTAGAAAATCGCCATATTTTATTTTGTGTCATCATACTTACTCATGTAACTACTCATGTAACCTACTTTAAATAGGGAAAACATGGAAGTGTTTGGTGGCTTGTAAATTCCTCCCTGTTTGGATCCCAAGGAATGAGTTATGCTAAGCTAAACTCTAACATAGTGGTCACGTGTGCTTCAGTATGTGTAATAAATTAAACCTCGCATCTGCGCCATTCATTAACAGAGTCACGCAGAACATGAAGGATTCATATTTAAATCGCCTTTTGTGGCTTAATAGTTACAGATACTAGTCCATATCGTGTAAGTGTAATTACCTACTTGTGATTAATTTATTCAAAATTTAACCAATTTCGTGACATTGTGTGTTAAACTGTGCATTCCATTTTTATGACTGGATTCAGCGATTCTGTCTGTGTTTCCTGCATCACGGAAATCATAGGGCCTTAATCATGTAAAGAACGCATACTCATACTGACACATGTGCGTGTTAGGTTAGCAGCAGATATGCATGCTTTGTTTACATGATGTGGAAGGGTGCGCATACGTCATGATACTGTCTCCGTAATGGTGGCACATAACTGCAGACCGGATGAGGAGAACTGTTGAATAAAGTTGTTATTTTTGTTTTCTTTCCACACAAAAAAGTATTCTCATAGCTTCAAAAATTTACGGTTGAGCCCCTGATTTCACATGGACTATTTTATCAATGTCATTGCTACGTTTCTGTGCCTTGATTGTGGTAGTTCCCTTTCTGTCTGTGAAGGGTAAGAAAACTATTTTTAATTTTGGAATGCATAAAAATAGGATCAATATGAGGTATATATAATGCTTGTTTTTGTTTTGTTTTTTTGAACAGGCAAACTTGTGAAATTACTTAAATTTCCACTTGTGGGCTGTGCTTTAAACTCTCAAGCTCTCAGATCTATGATATTAGTCATTTGCAGATTTTTACTAATGATATTTCACATAACACAATAGTTGATTTGTTGTTAGGATTATTTCAGTGCATTAGTCTTAATTTTAATGCTGAATCACTGTTTTATCTGAATCAGCTGTAGGCATTATTCATAGGCAAGATGGAGCAAAGAAATGTTTAAATAAAGTTAATGTGCATGGGTAAGAGGGTGTGTTTAAACTGAAATGCCAGTATGTGCATGAATTATTGTCTGTGTGAACGTGCATATTTCAACATATAATTGAGCATGTGTTTTAGGTATGTGTGTGTGTGGTTTTTGCAGGAGCACTGCCTGTCTCAATGAATAAACACACAGGTCTGCTGAAGGCCATTGGCATTAACATTTGAATATGTGCTCTGCTCTAAAAATACTACTTTGCACCCATCGGGGAGTATCATTTTTAATTTAGTGCCTGATCCTGTCTCCTCCTCATTTATGTTTAACATGAAGCTGCTTTGGAGCATGTCTTCATTGGTTTCGTTCTGGGGTTGGCAGAAACATCTCCTTGCAGTCCCAGTTGCCTCTCAGAGAAGCACACAGACCTGTCTCAAGTCTCCAAAGGTGCTCTATATATACAGTATATAGGGAAAACACTAATTCTATTCTATAACACTATTCTGCTCTGAAGGTGTGATGTTTATGTGAAATAGTTCGCCCTAAAAATGAACATTTCCCGAAAATGTACTCACTACCTCAGGTTGTTTATTCATCAGAACAGATCTTGAGAAATTTAGAATTACATCACTAGCTTTTCAATGGATCCTATACAGTGGATGGGTGCTGTCAGAATGAGAGTTCAAACAGCTGATAAAATATCTTGTGAAGTGAAAAGCTATGTTTGTAATAAAGAAATTAATCATTAAGGCATATTTGTCCAAAATTCAAGTGCATAATCCATGATGATTCTTTCAGTAAAAAGGTCATCCTCAGTTGTTCTCTCACATCAAAATCACAGACATATTTGTTTTTAACCGTTTTAAACAGCCTTTTGCTTTGCAAGGCGTTATCTGATGGACTAGAGTTGTGTGGGTTGCTTGTGGATTAATGTAATGTTTTATAAGCAGTTTGAACTCTTATTCTGACAATTTTGTTGGATATTTTAAATGTTTTTGTCTTTACCATTGATTTAAAGAGTAGAGTGTGTTTAGTTTGGTTAGTTTGTCAGATATGATGTTGTTTGTTGCTTCAATGAACATAGATGTGCTGATGTAAATGCAGTGACAAAACTATAAATGTATATCTAAAATTGAGATATGTATAAACTGTATAAACATTTGCCTTTAAAAAATTAAGTAAAAACAAAATGCACTCAGCTGAAATTTAAAGGTTAATGTCAGTGTTACTTATTGACAACCAGGTTTTATATGAACAACTTGTGCAATCTGGGGCTGTGCCTTTAACTACACTGTTTTGACTGTCCATGAATAATGGACTACAAAGCTAAAGAGAAACTGAAATCCATGTAGTCCCTCTGCAACCATACTGCGTTTAATTACCAATAGCTGGAAGTGAGTGGAGACACTATCTTCTCTAAGCAACACAGGCAAGGATGAGTTACTTAATCTGTCCTATATATTCAAATGCCTCCCAGCTGTTTGGCTTCTTATCCAGGCTGCAGAATTTGCCCATTGACTTCTAAAATATGCATAAAGAGCCAAAAAGCCCCAGGAAGCAGCTGCAGCAGTCGGGCAGAGGGGATTCTACACACTAGTTCACACTCAGTGTGACTCTTTCTTATACAGTGAACGCTATTTCCTTTTAAGGGATGCTTGGGATTCTTCAAAGGATATCCCTCCCATCAGACATTTATGGCTGTAAATAGTGAATGCATGCTTGGAACTTCAGTATGAGGAGTTTGTTTGTGGTACCACACGTATCTCATTTCTTATATTTCCATTAGCAATTGCAGTGCAGCACATTACCCGTGGCTTGTTTGCTATTAACGGCATTCATATAGAAACAAAATCTCATTACCGTGGCATTCAGAGACAAGAGATGCAGAGGGAGCTGTAAGTATCTAGGTCTGTTTAAATGGCAAAATCGAGGTGAGGAGAGCTAATGAAAAAAAAAAAAAAAAAACGGCATTATATTTGCGAATGAAAACATGGTGCACCAAAGCAAAACATGGGTCACGGGTTGCCTGTTCCATTCTGTCTATGGTATATCAATCTCTCTCCTTTCCTCCCCTGTTCAATAGTCTGTCGTCTGCTCAGACAGGGTTACACAACGCTTACAAAATATGTCACGGAAATAAATAAGATAATTACTGCTGTACACTGAACGAATCACTAGAATGCGTTGTGCTGTTGTAAGAATGCATGCTAACAGCTTCCTCGGAACGGCTAAAGAATCAGTTGCTGTTGTTAGGATAATTGTTTTTCTTTTATTTATGCATATTTTGTTCCGTGTAGTCTAATTAATGTTTGGCATAGGTTAATTGAAGTAGGAATGCCTGTTGTTACTCAAGAGGTCCAAAAGCAAATCGCTGTTTTCTATTCTATGTTTTGGTCATCTCAGATTTATTTATTTTTTGTCTGGAGGGCCAAATGTGTATCCTGTAGTCTACATGATGATATAAGTAGACTGCTTTCTTCCTCAAGGAGAATTCCCTCATCTTGACAGGGTTTTTAGAGTGCACTTAAGAGTGAGCTGATGAAGACATCACACACACGCACACACTCTGCAGCACTATGAAAGCTTTCCTCATTTCCCATTCTTCTCCCCTCCCCTCGCTTCTGAACAGCTCCCACAATCCCTCAGCCTGATGGCGGATGCAGTGTCCCATCAAAGAAACAATTTCCTTCACTCTTTTTTTTCTCTCTTAAAGCTTCATGCATAGAGACAGAGGTTAAATGTCTCTGGCTCATTTGTGTAAAGTGATATCTATGGCAAATTAATCAGTGGAGAGAGGATGAAAGGGTGAAACTGGGATGGAGCTAAGAAAAGAAAGAAACCACAGGGCACAACCTGACTTCTACGGGTATCATCTTCAGGATCTTATTGATAATTATGTCGGTTTATTTCTTCTCCCAATGTTTTTTTTCTCTCTCTGCCTGTCTTTTTATCTTTCTTGCACACCCTCTGTCTGTCTTTTCCTTTCGTAAGTCTTTATTTTTTTCCCTTTCGTCTCTTTCCAAACTGAAGCACAAATGCAAATACTTCTGGTACTTCATATGTGCTGCTGCAGTTTCAATGGCTTGTCTAAAATGTGCATGGAGTAAGAGCAGTACTTCTGTTAGGACACATGCTTGCTTAACTGAAGCAGCCACTATGGAGAAAATGCTCCAGGCTTTAGTTTCCTTAATCACACTCATTAGTTTTTACTGAAAAGCACAGGAAAACATTTATTCAACGCATAGTATTACATATTACAAAGCAGCTCTGAACTCCACAATATTTGTGGTATCTGGCACCAGGACATTAGCCGCAGATCCTTTAAGTCCAGAAAGTAGTGGCATCCGTGAATTGGATTTGTTGGTCCAGCACCTCCATTAGATAGATGCTCTCTCAGATTGAGATCTGGAGAATATGGAGGCCAAGTCAACATTTTGTACTCTTTGACATGTTCTCAAACCATTCATTTTTTCAGTGTGGCAGGGAGCATTATCCATGTAGGGGTGTACTGTATGTGGTCTGCAACCATCTTTACGTAGGTGGTATGTGTCCAAGTAACATTCACATGAATGCCAAGACCCAAGGTTCCCAGCATAACACTGTCCAGAGCATTGCCTCTTTTGACTTGTTTCTTCTAATAGCACATCCTGCTGCCATCTTTTCTTCAGGTGAATGATGCACATGCACCTAGCAACCACCTAATATGAAAGAAAACATAACTCATTTGAACAGGTTACCCTCTTTCCATTGCTTCATGGTCCAATTCTGAGGTTCATGTGCCCATTGTAGTCGCTTTTGGCAGTGGACAGGGGTCAACATGGGTACTCTGACCAGTCTGTGGCTATGCAGTGTTGTTTTTAATGATAAGGTGTGTAATTTAAATGGTAAATGGCATAAATGGGCATTGCAATCAAATATCTAATTTCAGCATGCAATATCGCCCCAATGCTGATAAAACAAATATTTTTCAATAACCAATATGATATTGATACATCCTTATTTATCAACATATTTGTGTTACTTTTGCATAAGTTGTTCTCTTCCCAGCATCCATGGCAGCCTTATTAGGGAGTGTACTGGATCAGTGTGCATTGAAGATAGTCTGTGTATTTTGAAGACCTGCTTGTTCAAAAAAACAAATAGGTTAGGGGTTAATTATGTGCAGTACACCTGATACTTTGAAAGTCTCGATGGGATGGGATGGGATGAAGAGGTGTGGGTCATGCCTTAACAATCTGAAAAGCCTCTGGTGATCTGTCTGTTTTTGTCCAAGAGCTATGGCCCCTGCAGAATAGAGTCTTCAGAGAGAGATCTATGTTGAGAAAAATAAAAGTATTCTCTCTAGAATGTGTGCAAGAGTTACAAATGGTGTACATATACGCACACACAAAAAACAGGTGTGAACTCATGCACATACATGCATGCATGTAATATGTCATTGTCGAGTGAAATAGTGCATGCACTAGTGACATTTGGGCATTGAAGCTTGCTAAGACAACCAATAAATGTGGCAGCTGAAATTTGTTTCTCTACAATATCCATCACTTTGGTTTGGCTTTGTTTACTTGAGGAATTGTCTCATATTATTGCACCCCTCCTGCCCAGATCTGTATTTGTCAGTCAGCAAAATCTTATTACATATTCCAAATGCTATATATCCAGAGCAGAAGAAGAGTGCCCAAGATCAATGTTTACCTGGTATATATCATTTTATAGTGAAAATGATTGCTGTTTATATCTGTTTTTTTTTTCTTTTTAATTTTTTTTTGTGGGTGCACGAGTAAGTGCGCTGACATCATGGACAAGGCAGGGTTGTGATAGTCTACTAAGCATGAAGCGCCTGCTTTGAATGTAGCCAAACTAGTAAAACAAATAAAAATATAGGTAAATATATGCAAGTCAGCTGTACTTGATTTGAGCTCTTGTTTTGAATTTTACTTGTGTTTGCTGCTGATTGGTTTTTGGTGATGTCATGTGATTGCATTTCACTGGGGATCTCTTATCCTGATGGAATTTCAGGTTCACAGTCACTGCAGCACAACAGCACCACCATGGTTACAATAAAAGAACACACTTCTATTTGTGTACATTTAGCACCACCACTATTGTGATTAAAACAATCGCAGCTCAAGTCATTTAATTGTCTAATTTTAAAGCTTTATGTTTGCTGGAAAGTTAATGGGGACTTTTTTTATTATTCACTATTTCACAAATGTATACCTTCTCCAAGGGTATTATTCTTAGAAAACGGTTCCATTGGTACCCCATTTGTGTACTCATGTTTCACTACTCACTCTGTATAACAAAACACATTAATGCATTAATGTAATGTATTGTATAGATATATCTCTGTTTAGTCTGTAATGAAAACCTTGTTACAGTATCTTATAAATTATACATTTAAGCTAAAATGTCATACTTTTAATGTATGTGTAGACATGCAGATTTAAAAAATATTTTCATTGTCAATTGATTAAATGGCCATCAAGTCTTTTTCAGTACATCATTCATTGGCCTCATTAAGTTAAATAAAATATTACTTTTTATTTCAAATAACATGGTATGATGAAATTATATTTGCTATATATATATATATATATATATATATATATATATATATATATATATATAATACTTTTTATTTATTTATTTATTTATTTTGCTTTCAGTGAAGTCAACCCTATAACATGTTATTGCCAAGATTCATGTTCGTTGCAGTGGATTTTATTGCATATGCATTTGTAAGAGTTTTCCTTTCAGACACAAAATGTATAGGTTGAGAGTATTTAAATGAATCATACAACGTGGTTTACTAACATTTGCGGTAGTTAATTTTATAGGTATTTGCACCATTATTTAACGCCCAAATTAAGCATGCCTTAACACATTTTGCACTTGACATGGCTCCGATAGTTGCTCATTTGCACTGCTTCTTGGTAGATTGTGTTTTGGATTATGCATTATGGAAAAGAGCTGGTTTGATCTGTGTTCCTTAATTTGCACATTGTCAGTAGATCACTTGCAGAATGTTCCACTTCCATTGCAGCTTTAAGGGGATTGTGGTCTCACGCCAGTTTGCCCTGTTTTGTACATATGTAACTAAAATATATTTTTATAGGAGAAATTTAATGGATAGGTTTAAGAGAATTACCACCAATAGACGAGAGTTGCATATTCACAATCTTTGGTTGATGTTGTGTCTGTTATTCTTGTGTTAACAGTGTACTGTCTTCATATACAAACCTTTTACTTTGATATATATGTAAACCTTATGACTCTTTGTAGGAGAAGACATCCGAATCAGCCTTTATGGAGAGTCTGCAGATATAAATGTTGGATTGGACAAGAGCAATGTGATGGTGGAGAAAACCTACATATCCTTGGCTAGCTACGAGAAAGTGGCAATAGTGAACAAGAGTGATTCTATTGTGCATTACCAGTGGAAAAATTTTGCAACTGAAGATGAAGAGGAATTGAACAAATTAAGGTTTGACTAGTTGACCTCTATCAGCTTTAAGTCTTACATCTTGTCAACACCGGACACAACAGTTGTCGTGCTGCAACTCTAAAGTCTGTCTACACTGGACGCGACAAAGCGACCACTGAAAATCTTTTGAAATTTGTGTCAATACATCATAAATAGAGCACAGCAGTTTTCTGTCAGGGATTTGTTGCGCCACGCCGCATCCAGTGGAGACAGCATCACTGATTATAGAGTTTTATAGTTCTATATAATTAAAGTTTTCCAAGTACACGTTTGAAAATATGAAATCTTTGGAAATCTTAGTTGCATTTTGAGAGACAAGTGAAAGTCATTTTCTGTGTTAAGGAATCATGACAGAATTTAATGATTATTTTTAATTACCTGTTCTTTTAATATTATGAATGTTTAGGTATGTCTTTGCCTCTGTCAGATTTTCTCTCTCTCTGTTGTTTTCTTTCTTGTTTTGTAGGCTTTCTTCAGAGCTGCATCAAGATGAGGATGATGAAATGGAGCAGTTTCTGACAGAAAACACTGATCCTTCTTTGCGAGCTCGTCTTTCAGTGTTTTCCCATAGCCTCCAAGAGGGGCTCATGCAAACTCAGCAGCAGCTTTTGTCTTTGATTGACCAGGACATCATCATGAGGCCCATGGTGTGTTGTTCACAACTAGACACATGACATGCATTAGTATTTTAGATTTCACTTTCCCCAATGCAATATTACATAACCAGCAATTAAATCTGAAACTTAGGATGTCCTCGTACCGTATAACCATATGCCTAAACATATGGTGGAAACCAAACTTAGACATCACTCAACTCAGCCAAGCAATTTAAATGATACTGAGCTTGTTTTTAATTAGCCAGAAGGATTTGTTATGTAGGTGAGAGTTAAATATGATGTATTTTACTAGATGGTAGTTCTGATTCTGAATGAGTAGTTTTTTAGTTTGACTAATAACCTTTTATTGTGTCTGATTTTATTCCTTTGTACTACATTCTGCATTGGTTATCGTATTGGTTTTGTGCTGGGTATCTGCAGTAGCTGCAGAATGTATGCAATGGTGCCAGCTGATTATGACAGATCTGCGTCTAGGAAGTCCAGCTCAGCACTTTGTTCTTTTCCAAATGGCCAATCACATAACCTTCAAAAGACACATCCAACAGTGTTCGGTGTTAATTCTGCCACCTCACTGTGACTTTGAGCCTCTTAAAGGCATATACAGATGTACTGCTGATTTCGTTTTCCTCTGCATCTCACGATGTCCTTTATTTTTATGTGCATTTTATTTAAGACAGAACAAGGTAATAGGATGGATACTATTGAAAATGATTCCAATTATCCTCTGCTTTTTTTTTTTAAATCCACTCTTACCTTGTCTGCTCATGCAAATGCAGCTTTTTCAAACCAGGACTATGCAGGCTTAGACAAGATAGACAAGAGACAATGCAAAACAAAACAGATCGGTATCCCCTCTGCTTGGATGTGAGCATCTGTTTACATGCAGTAGAGCTTAATCGCACCTGCTCCGTCAACACTGTCAAGCATTGCCTGGTGACATAACATGCTGTTTGTTCACTAGTGATTTAGCCAAGACTTTTATCCAATGTAATTGGAAGGCCAGCCCCACTGGAGCACCTTAATTGTAAGTGGCTTGCTCAAGATCGCAGTGGTGATAGGAGACCACTGTATCTCCCAAGTTTATTGATGCATCACCTGCTGGGATTATACCTGTGAAGTTTAGGTTCACAGGTCTGGCTGTTTGGTTTTCACCATTATGTATGTGTTTACCGTCTCAGGGAGTAGTGTGGAGGTTTTTGGTCACTTTTTCCACATAATTTCTCCCACAATGACACACTACTAAAAACTAAAACTATTAAACCATTTTTGGTAAATGAAATAATAAAAAATGATTTTATATTTAATTTGTAAAATATACATTTGAAATGTATTGGAATATTAATAAGTTATTTTAAATTTTAAAAATATTTTACAAATATTACTCTTATTACTACATTTTTTGATTAATGCAGCCCTGGTGAGCATAAGAGATTTCTTTCCAAGACATAAAAAAAATACTTTTAAAGGTTACAGCACAAAGACTGTATACAGGCTTTACATTGCAGTTATACAACAAATAACATCTGTTTAAATGAATCAAAATCAATTTGTAATGACTGTGGTATAATTATGGCTTCTCTCTGCTGATTTGACTGCTTTGTGTACAGAAGGGAGAAATCTGGCCCAACAGCACTGCAGAGGTGAACATCATCTTCAAACCACAGGAAGCCAGGATCTACCAACAGACTGTTTACTGTGAAATCACTGGTACTTACAGTAGCATCATGATAACAGATGTCATGTTAAAATAAATAGCTTTTTGCTGTTGCAACTATGCTCATGCATGTTTGTATTGTTTTCTAACAATGCATTAGTATATTTGCATGTGGTTGCTTAGGCCCATCTGCAGATTTGCATTTATTTGCATGTTTGACTAAGGTCTTAACAATATTCTGGTTGCTTGGATTAGTATTGACCTAGAAAGTCAGACTGTTGATATTGTAGCCAGTGAAATTTCACAGCCTGTTTCATTATGCTAACCTGTCCTTTTTTGTTTTCTCATTTGAATGCTCTGTACTTACACAGGTCGTGAATCTCGGTTGCCACTATGCATACATGCAGAGGGTGTAGGCCCAAAGCTGCAGTTCAACTTTGACTTTCTAGACATGGGTAACATTGTCATTGGCTCACAACAGAGCTATAAGGTACAACTGAAGAAATCCATGTAGCTAAAAAACTAAATTTGAGATTAAATTACATTGCATCCCATTAAATCCTGTATTTAATCATTATTATTCGGTAATTGAGCAGCTGCATGACACTAAAGGTGCAAAATTGGTCTATTCTGACATTAAACTAAACTAATTAAATATTTTATATTGGCGTAAATAAGTGCTACAGCTGAATGCAGTTTGTTAGTGTTATTGTCCCCTTTCTAACCTTCAACACAGTCTAAAAGACAAAACTGCTTAGTGTTACCTCTTCCGGATCATTACACGAACTGAAGCATGCAGCCGTGGTGGGAGAAAAAAATATTGATGTAACAGAAGAACCCTTCAGAAAATTGATTTGCTGTGAAGCCATAGCAAGCAGGATCTCACATCAAATTTAATCAGGATGTTGCTGACAATCTGCCAAGTGTAGCATGGACTCAACAGCAGTTTTAATAGAATAATAAAAGGCCCTTATTATTACTGAGTCTTGAAATAGACCGGTGTTTGGCTCAGTTTGAATGCACTCAATTATGTAAACATTGTGGCTTTCCAATTCCTTTTGTTATTTGGGCTTGCATGATCCCAGTAATATAATTGTCCCGAAAGTTTTGGATTGTTTGTTTGAATCTGATTTGTCTCTGTGGGCCTCTTTTTGAGGTAGTATCCAAGTGTATGATTAAACACCGGAAACTGATCCCACCGGTGAAAGAAAGAAACAATTGGAAGTCTGTGCAGGGTAATACAGACCCTCTTTCTTTTGTGTTATCTCTGTCTGTTTTCTCTTCCTCTTAGCTGCTTCTGACTAACAAGGGACTGATAAAGGGTGCGTATAAACTAGTGAAGCCCAGTACAGTGTTGGGTCTTTGCTTTTCCTTCAACCCCTCTGAAGGCGTGATCCCACCAGGAGCCTACAAAACACTGGAGGTCCACTTCTCTTCTGACAAACTGGGTGTCTTCTCTGAGGAGTTACACTTCAGTGTGGTGGGAAACCCTGAGCCTGTAATTGTCACATTCAGGTAAACCTCTTGGATTAACCCTTTAACTACTGTATGAACATGGCCTAATCAATGCTCATAGTTAAGGCCAAGACAACTATTCATTTTTTATTTTTGACTAATTAATATTTATGTTATTTTAATATGTATTTATTTATATTCCATTCTAAAAGTAAGATAGTCAATTATGTATTTAGTTGTTAGTAATTTCTAAATGTGTTCATTCTGCTGTCCATGAAGAAAACCATTCATATTCATATTTAAAACCTACATGAAATTGCTCCCTGATGGAAATATTTAAATATATATAGTTTTAGGCATTTTAATCATCATCTTATCAGACAAGACACTTGTTTTTCTTCATGCTAGACACTACCGCTTTATCAAATTCTGCCATGAATGAATTATTATCTAAACATTCGAGAAAGTCAAATGTCTTGCTTGGTATCTGTTAAATGAACTTCTTTTGACTTTAATTGCTAATTTTCCACAACACTAGAACATTTCCTGCCAATCCCCATTCCTTTCCATCGTTATGTGCTAATGGCAGTTTTAAAACATTAACCCAACCGTGAAAAATGATAGATTGCCTGTCACATTCATACACATTCCACCCTGGTAGGGAACATACTATTAAAATATCACAGTAAAACCTTTTTTGTTACTTTGTGTCCATTAAAGAAAGTTTCTTGAGTGTGTGAAGTGTGAATGTAATCCAAATGTACTCGTCGTTGTCTTTGTCATGTGACCTACCAGTGTCAGTTGGTTGCTTCAATCCCATTTACAAATTCTGTCAAATAAAGTGTCGATTGGATCCATATTTTGGAATCTAGCCGGAAGTTCTAGGTCCTCCAAATACTGTTTTATGAATACTGTGATTTTGGAAATGTCTGTATTATTATTTTTACATACTTTTTTCACCGGAATGCCCAAGTATTGCTTAAACTTAGCCAGAGTTGTTTTTTAGTGCAATGAAGATATCCTTTGCCTGATGCAAGGCTTACCCCATATTTTACTTCCCTTCCTTTAATCAATTGCCTCTTATGACCATTAGCAAAACCACCAATGTTTCTCCTTCACTCTTCATTGTTTTAATCATTAGCTTATGTCTGATTAAATGAATCTATATAGGCTGAACCTTAATTAAATGAACGAAGCAGAGCTCTGCTGAAATCTTTCAAACAAACTAGCACAAGTCACTTCCCCCTTGATTAAGATGGATTACCACTGAAAGTGCTGAATGTAGACATTCCAAAACAACCTTGACAAACTACAAATGACTGCCTTGTCATTTCAAAAACAATGGCACTCATTCCTCGTTCCACTGGACTTCACCTCAGCAGCCTATTAGTTTTGTATAATTACTTGCAGTGCTACATTTTCAATGGTCTTCATTCTTGGCAAGTAGGTTTTTTGAAAGTTTCTGCGTCCCTATATCTCTTGCAGGGGGTGTTTAATTGGGCCTACATTCCACTTCAGCGTCCCAGAGCTCAACTTTGGGGAGGTGTCCTTTGGTAAATGAACTTGCACTCTTCGCTTCATCAGTCAGGATCAATGTTAGCATTCAATGCTTGTTTTGCATATTCGTTGTATAATCAAGAAGTCTTCTCTCACTGACCTAAGGGTTTCCGCAAACGCTGACATGTCGCCTGAGCAACACTTCAGTGGTGCCCATGAGCTTTGGACTGCGGATCCCTGGAGATGGTATGGGACATGCGAGCATTACCAGCATGGACCAGGTCGCTCAGCTGAACAGAAGTGAATGGGGACCAGGAGACAAAACCGAAAGGAGACCGAAAGAGTTTTTCTTATCCCCCAGCTCAGGCACAGTTCGCGCTATGGCTGAGATTGAAATCCAGGTATTTTTTGTTCTTTCTGATACTAAGCTGAGCCATCATCATATTATCTCACTGAATACCTCAAAGCAATTTGAATCAATTTCCCTATGCAAAGCTGAAGTGAGCAGACAAGACGATCCTTATGACCTGTTCGTGCCACAAATATCAACATTCTCTCCAGAGACTGAAACTTTGTCTTTAAAACTAAGTGCAGCTTTAAATGCCCGTTCAGAGGAGACCTTTAATCCCTATTAAACCACAAACAGCTTGCACTTTTGAAAAAGAGCCTCTGTATTCCATTAATAGAAAAATGGGAGGTGGAATATATTGGAATAAGTGATAAATGAGAATAGTAGCTCATTCCTCTCTCTCACTCTCTTTCTCTAGGACTGTGATTATCTTGCCCATACTCCTTTCACTGGTTGCCAGGTACCTTGCGTACCTGTCATGTGGTGGTCTTTTCCCATCAATGGGAGCTGTCAGCACTTTGGAGGGCTAATCTGTTGGATGTGTCCGCCTGTCTTTGTGCTTCCAGTGATTGTGGGTGTCTCCTGTCAGTGTGCAAATGTGCCTCTCCCACTCTGTGACACGAGTGTGGCTCACAGTGCTCTAATGAGGCCTCAGCACAAGAATACATATTAGGGGCTTGTGGTTAGTCATATTAGTGGAATGGGATGATATTCTCAAATGCATCACGCAGCTGGCCGGCAGCCTCCTAGACGTGTTAGCATAATAAAAGAATAGCACCTGGAGAGTACTTTGCCGTTCTTCTCTGTTACATTTCTTGGTGACAGTTGTCTGTGATCCCATATGTGCGGTTTCAGAGCACTTAAAACACTACAGGGAGAGGAATATTGCTATCTGAACTGTTTAGAATAACACAGTGATTTGTGACACACTAAATTTAGACAAGCAGCTGTTAAATCTCTCCAAAGCTGTTTTAATTGTGATTTAAACAATTATAGTTAACTGGTTTTGTTTTATGATATGATGACTGAGAGACATAAAATCTTATAAAGAATAGGCCCTACCTTTTAAAGGTTTGGGGTCAGTAAGATTGAATGAAGATTGAAAAAAAAAGAATGATTTTATTCAGCATGAATGCTTTAAATTGTTCAAAAAGTGGCAGTAAAGACTTTTGTTACAAAAAAGTTCTTATTCAAATATTCATCCTGTTCTTTCTAATCATGTCTAATCAGCTCAAATACAGAGTTCTGGCATGAAACTCTAGATGGCGCAGTCTGATAATGACATCATTATCACATGGGACAGCTGATTGGTTCTCTCATGTATCAGTAGCCAATTAGCTCCTTGCTCAACATTCAAATATGTGACTAGTGCTTGTTCTAGCAGTTCGCCGCATGCTTCAGAAACCCTTCACCTTCCCCAGCTCCACCTGTATAGATCTGCTAGGAAGTGATTTATGAATGATATATGAGGGTTATTTCATGCATGTTATATTTGCAGCAGCATTATTTCTTACATGCTCAATGCAGCGTATTGTGGATGTATTGGCAGTAGCAAGTCTCAGTAGCTCTGCCACAGCAGCAGCATAACAGATCTATTCCGCTTAGACCAAATACATTAACATTGTTATATACATTACCAAGCCAATCCCCCCGAGAGTTGTCATGACAGAACTGTTTTTAAAGCTGCTCAAATGCAGCTTTGCCATCAGGAATAAATATACATTTTGCAATATATTTAAAATATGAAGCAGTTGTTTTAAAATGTCTGCATTTCAAAATAATACCGTATTTTTTAATAAATAAATGCAGCCTTGTTGAGTATAAGGCCCTGTCCCAAATGGAACACTTCATGTGTACTTGCGGTCTTATGGACTTGGCCACCGCGTGTGCGTAGAGTGTCCCATTCGTCATTTTATTGTTCAGAAGGGTGCTAGCATGTGTCCCCTTTGTGGTCGTTATGCCCCCTCAGTACACACTTCTGCCAAGTTTGCACAGGGGCGAGCTCCACAACAGACTCTATCCGACAGTCCGCGAGGGTTTAGAGTGCGATTTGGGACAGGGCCTAAGAAACCTCTTTCAAAAATCATACTAATCTTTGATTGTTTTGCAGTTAACCTTTTGCTCCAACACGGTGCAAGACTACAATATGGCTTTAGTGCTGGATGTTCAAAGTGTTGGAGAGGAAATTTTGGCTCTCCCAATCAAAGCTAGGTAATGTATAGCATTTTATAAAGAAATGAAGTGGTTTCCATTCACAAAACTTATATCTGAGTGTCCCTGTAGATGTGTTGTGCCAGATGTGGTCCTCAAGAACCCAGTTCTTCAGTTCCAGGACTGTTTTCTGGGCCGTCCCTATGAGCAATCAGTTGAGCTCACTAATGATACTGATCTTCCTGCTTGCTATGGCCTTCTGCCTCAGGTGATTTCTGTAAAAGTCAATGTGTTTTATATTGCAGGCCTTTCAAAGTTCTTAATCAGAAATTAGAGATACGTGTTTTGATGTTCATGCAAATGACACATTTCTTTTTCTCTGTGCAGCCCTATGAACAAAACCCAGCTCTTCTTTATTCAAGTCCTCATGCACGAGGGGTCATCCAGCCGTACAGCACTGAACAGATTCCATTAGTTCTTCAGGCCAAGACAGTGGGCAGCATGCAGGAGACAGCTTACATTACTATACTAGGTCGCCAAGACCCACCATTGGTGAGTGTATGCACATATTATATTTGTGTTTACTTTATTGTTCAAAATTCTTTTATGATCACCAAGGCTGCATTTATTTGATCAAAAATACAGTAAAAACAATAATATAGTGAAATGTTATCACAATTCAAAATAACTGTTTTCTAATTCAACATATTTTTTAAATGTAATTTATTCCTGTGATGGAAAAGCTGAGCAACCATTACTCCAGTTTTCATTGTCACATTACTCTTATAAAACAGATTGCTGTTGTAAAATATTCTATAAATAGTCACTGTAGGCCACGGCTTCTTGTGCTTCTTGTTATATCCAGAAATCATTCTAATATGCTAATTTGGTGCTAAAAAACATTTCTTATTATTATCAATGTTAAATGGTTGTGCTGCTTAATATTTTTGTGGGAACTGTGGACATTTTTCAAGACTCATTTGAATGGATTCTTTAAATGTTCAGAAGAGCAGAATTTATTTGAAACCTTTTTTGCAACATTTTAAATCACTTTACTATAATCTTTAATTATTTTAATGCAGCCTTGCTGAATAAGAGTATTCAGTTCTTAAAAAAAAATTCACTGCAAACTTTTTAATTTTTGTTTACTAATTCCAGAACCATATATGGAAATGTCTAATTTTCCATCATTAAATGTCTGTTGTGACATCACTATTATAAACAGCGGTGATACACATTGGTCTTTAAAAAAAGACCAATTTTAATTTTATTATTAAATTGTAAAAATATAATAATATTAAATTAAGTGCTTATTAAGAACTATATAATTATATTATACTTGGTGGTCTGTGCTAAAGTAAAAGAGCACAGTAAAGAGCAAAAGATCATGTTTTTTTTTTTCTAGGAAGAGAGGAAGGCTCGTTAAGAGCAGAATCCTTGCTTCATTTTCACATGAGACACGGTTCTCCTCCTCAGCTATTACATGAGATGCTGCATTAAACAGCCTCCCTCTGTCTTCACTAGTGCTGTCATCAATCATCAGCCGCTGTTTACATTAAAATGATTAAAATGGATCATTTCTTGCGTACACAGCTTTTTCTCTTTGTCAGAGTTTATGTTAACTGTTAATAGATCTGATAACATAGCAGTTTCCTACGCAGTATGTTTGTATCTCTATCAGTGGAGCATCACAAATGGATTTTATTAAATTCTTGGCAAAAGAATTTAAGCGCATTGCTAGATATGTGTTTCTTTTCTCTATAGGAGCTCCTGCTCTCCTGTGTTGGCCAGGGACCTTCTGTCTCTGTCACGGCTGCCAAGCTGAACTTTGGCTCCATTCCCGTGCTGACTGATGTCACAAGGACTCTGCAGCTGTCAAACGACTCTCCAATCCCAGCCAGATTCTTTGCTCAAATGGTGGGTTCTATTGCGACAGAAGGGACGAATCGCTTCAGTACTGTTTCTCTAGGGCCTAGTTTCCTCACCTGATGTCCATTCTGCTTTTTTCTTACTTATGAGTCCAGAATCATGATCGTCTCTCCATGTGTTGTGAATGATTTTAGATTAGATAAGATTTATACCACTACATGCCTTTTATAGATCCTAATTTCTCTTAATCTCCATTTTTTGTTTTGGCCGCTCTTTATATTAAATAAGCTTCTTTGATTCTCAGCACTGATAAATTTAGCATTAGGCTTTGTTTAATTAATCCCTAGAAGAATTGCATGCAATCAATCAAACACACACACACACACACACAAAGAGACTTGGAAACATATATAGAAAAACCCATTCAGATATTCAGGGCATCCTAGATTCTGCTGACACTCATTGGTAAACTGATCCTCTCTTCTCCTCCAAGGCTGAGGACTTTCATAAGCCCATAGTTTTTACCAAACATTTTCCAGCTTTAGTCGATCCTGAATTTCATTACAGGCGCTCGATAGCATGGCTGAGTGCCAAGCAGATGCTGACAAGAGTGCCACGTGAATTGGAAATACTCAAAACGCAGTCTTTCGCTGTTATGCGTCCATCTGTTCATCTAGTTTCTGATAAACTACTATTGTGAGTTTTTCGGAAAGATATGTCTCTCCTGAGACTGGCTTTTGGTTCCATTGTAAAGCTCTACAGCACGATGAAGTTTAAAGCAATCAATGGTGTTAAACCGTCTGATGCAGGTCTGATCTTATTATTGAAATTTCAGCTGGCTTGTTCTTCACTTGATTCCTCTCTCAAGGGGAAATCGCCCCAACCTCGATCTAGCTCCCTATCGACCGGCTCGTCTATCTCTCTTCCCCTCCTCTATCTCTCTCCAACTTGCTTTGCCACTTCTCTTTCAAATGAAGACTTACGGAGTCATCTATGTCTCCCTGCTGACCTCCTTTAGTCCGGCGCAGTTCAAATGATCAGGCCTTCTCTCTTCCCTCTATCTGCTCAAAGGCGTTTCCTCCTTGCTGAATACTGAATTTGCACTTTCGCTCTTCCAAGGACAGCCTACTGCTGGTCATGACTGTGTTACCATTGGCTTGTCCTGGGATTAATCTGCAGAGTTTTTTTATTTTTTTTTATTTAAACAAATAATATGATATGTGGTATACTATATTAGTTTATAAGCTTAAACTTAATCATAAATATTTTGCAATACACACATGTACAGGAATATGATTACATTATATAATGGGTTAATAGTTTGGCTGGTTAGCAGCATTGCCTCGTTAGCTTATGAATTACAAAATATTTACTTATGTAATTCATAAGCTTTTGTATATAACGATTTATTTTTTTATTTTTAAGGAATGTTTATTTTTATATTTAGATCAATTAAATCTGAATATAAATTATAATTTGAATGTTAAATATAGCGGGCTTTTAAAAAACAGAAAATTTGCTCTGCCATCACATGAATACATTTAAAAATATATTCAACTAGAAAAGTTTTTTTTAAGTTGAAAGCATTTTATATTTTTTTATCAAATAAATGAAGGTTGAATATATTCAATATAACTTTAATATATTCATGATTATGCAACAATATGCTATAAATATTGAAGAGCTTATTTTGGAAATGAATATGTTCAGTATGTGCGCAGTATGTGTATCCACCTTATTTTGTTATACATTGAAGTAAGCAATTTCAATAAAAACAATTGAGGCTTCTGATTCATTAGCTGTTATATGGAAATAACTAGAATAATAACAAAATGCAGTAAACTATAAAACTATTTGCACTACAAACAAATAGTTAGTGTGTTTTTTATTATAATAAATGGAAATATTATGTAAACAAATACCTGTTTGTTGTATAGCTAAAATATCTGTGCGCAGATGACACTAGTAGCCTTGCACAGTGAAGTTACAAATGGCTGTTACAAATGGCTGCTCTTACGTAAAAAAAAAGCTGATACATTAAAATATACTTTAAAGGGCTTCTCATATAAAGTGCTGCCAAAACCTTGTACTATCTCTGATGGTCAGTATATTTCTCCAGAATTATTCATTGGGGCTCTGCACAGTTGAGTGAATGTGAGATATGAGTAAGGCTCCTCCTGATCGGTCTCTAGCACACTGTCTGCCTCACAAACACACTTTGCCACACACAAATATATAGGTCCTGCATGCCTCAGAATCCATATCAGCTTGAGGAGTTGAATATAAAAAAGTAATTTTTGCCGATTCATCTATGTGAGATGTTTACAGGGTTTTCTGTAACACTTCATTCTGATTGGACAGTTACATTCTGTGGTCAAAATGTTATTTTCTGCTAAACTGACTGTTGTCCTTTCAACTCAGCTCAATATGCCATGCCTTTATATTTATTTATGTAATAAGTGGGATAATGTACATTCAGCTACATGTTAAAGTATTAGATTGTGTACACTAAAACAGGAAATACTGTACTCTACCTTCAATTTCCTCTCTACAGTCAGTTTTTTTCCTATGGGGACTGTAAAAGGAGAGAGTAATGGGAATGATGATTAATGTGCCAAAAGCTATACTCAGCCATCAGGATGAGCCACACTCTTAAGATAAATAAAACGCTATTAATCAGAATCCCTTAACACACCATCTCCCAGGTTCTCTTTGCTCAGTCAGAAAATCCCAATTAAAAGTTAATGTGCGGGACATCAATCATTTGGCCGCATTATGAAAATTGATTTGAATCCTTCGCCAACAGTTATGAAAAGTAGTGGTACAAATTAAGCAGCTGGTGAGGTGCACTTTTGCATGCAAAGACGAGCTTGCACTTTTTTCTCATTGGTTTATTTCTTGTTATGAGAAAATGAAAGGAAATAATGAAACTAGGGAGAAAAAGTAGGCCAGAGAGGAGGCGCTTCACATCTGGGATTTGAATAAGGAAAAAACTGCTTAGATGCATATCCTCCATGTCAATACCCCAGTAAAGAGCAGATGTCAGACTCTTGGGTTAGTTGAAGCACAAACAGTATCCATCCATTAGCCGTTCAGTACTCATTATAAAACTGATACCAGATCACAATCCTTTATACTATTGCCAGTAATTCCTATTCCCTTTAGATAAAAAGAATCCTCCTGGACATATAGATGCACATATGTGAATGTTATCGCTACATGGATGCTCATTTAAATCTCTGTTCAATTACAAGACTTGAGATAAGATTTTGCTGAGCGCTTTGCATTTGACTGGCATTAACTTGTGTTTGAGCCAACCGGGAGGGAATGATCATTAATATTTCCCACTAGAAAACTCATCCCCTGTGGGATCATTTCCCCTGAACATTACATAAGACACAGAAGAATCAGTCCACACACATAAGGGAGTTTACCGTTGTTTTGTGCATGTTATTTTTTTTTCTTGTGCCTGTGTTGGACTATATGGTATATTGGATGATGTAATGGATGCTTTAGTGTCTCATTGCTGTTTATTAATTCTAAATTATTCCTAGCTAGGTGTTTTTTATTTTTTTAATATACTGTAGCTGGTAATTCCTGGACACAATTGTAATAAACGGGAAAGTAAAAAAAAAATATTTGTTTAGTTGCTCGGTAATAATAAATTATTAAACATAATTTATATACTACCATTTAATGGTTTGGGGTCAGTACGTTTTCTTTTAGTAATCCTTGCATTCAACAGGGACATATTGATCAAAAGTGACAGTAAATACTTTCACATAGTTAAAAAAAAATGTTTATTATCCTTTTTTGCTGTCATATGTTCAAAACTTCACTATAGAATTAGTGATTTTGTGTTATAGCATGTATATGTATGTTGATAGGTGAAGAACAGGTCTCACTGGTGTGTGGATCCCCCTGAAGGGGAAATTCCTCCAGAGAAGAGTCTGGAATTGAAGTTGATAGCCCACCTGAATGACACCTTGCCCTTCCAGGATGAGCTTTTACTAGAAATCCAGGATGGACAGATCTTTTACATTCCTGTGTTGGCCAAAGGAAAGGGTACCACCATAGTCACTGACCGGCCATTTGCTCCTTACCTGGATTTAGGAACTCACTTCAGGTAAAACAACCAATCACATGCAGATGTCCTTGAGTTTAACATAACACGTGTCCTCTATTCACAAAAATTCATAGTTGTTCTGATCTTCCAGTTCCGTTCCATGTCAGTACGCCTTCAGAATCACCAATCGAGGACGTCGCACTCACCAACTATTATGGACCACAGAGGGGTTTCCACCGATTCCTAATAGAGAACTTCTGACACCTAACAAGTCTAGGAACAAGAAAAGCAAGAGTCTACAAACTTCAGTTCAAGAAGGCCCACTTTTCAGCTTATCCCCTGCACGTTTATCACTTGCTCCTGGCCAATCCGCTGATATGCTGCTTGAGGGCTCCTCTGACGTTCCCAAGGTATCTACAGTATATCCAGATCTACATTCTTCACAACAATTTTAAATATGTTACCCAACAGTAGTTCCGACTGAAGTTTGAATACTACAGTGATGAAGGTCCTGAAAGCCACACGTAATCCTCTTTTAGTTGAGATGCACAGAGCTGTGTATTGACTTCCTCTCTAGAGCATTACAGAGGTGCATGCCTCCCTGAGTCCTTATTGATTTCATAGTAAATTAGAGATGAGAGAAGGTCAGAATGAATATAGGCCTGCCTTGCTGCCTCCCACGCCAAGATGCTGCATTGCATAGCCATCAGTCGGTCAGCTGTCAGTGTGCCAGCACTCAGGCATCATAGAGGAGCGTTCTGTTTTAGTGCATTTCTAACAAGGCTGAGCAGGCTTTTTAAGGTGCCGCTATTATGGATTTTTGAAAATGACCTTTCATGCAGTGTTTAACTCAGGCTCTTCTCTGAATGAAAACATCTTGCAAAGTGTTAAATCTGAAAGTGCACCTTGTATAAAGTTATTGTCTCTCAAAAGAAAGGGTCGACTTTAAATCATTGAAACGAGTCATTTTTAAAACGAATCCCAAGCCGTTTCACGTTGACATCAACTTGAAAAACATTAGCATATTGCCCGTCACTTATTGGTATTTCACTTGGTCTGAATGAAAATGCAAATTCATCAATCACTGCAGATAACAATCACGCAACGGAGGGGTTTGGAAAAATGAATCGTTGAGTGAATCGTTTGGGAGTCGTTGAGCAAGTAAGGTAAAAATAAATGCATATTATAAGACAATGAAAGTGTTTTTTGACCTTGCATGCATGTCAACCTGTTGTTGGGGACTCCCAAAACCAAAATATTGACCTTTCATTACATATAACAGGGGCACTTTAAAAATGATACTTTCAAAGATGATTCACATCCATTCATAAATTGAGAACATGAAAAGGATCTCATTTGTGTAAATATATGAGGTGTCTTTAAATGTGAATGTGTATATGAATTACAGGTGGTTACAGAGAAACTGGTATGCTATGCTGTTGTCGGGCGTCAGTATGTGAGAGAGTGCATCATATCTGCAGACGTCACATGCCAGTTTGTCTCGCCAGCAGTAGACATCTCCTCTCAACAAATCAATTTCTATGTGGAAAAGGTTTGCAAAAAGCTCTCTCTACCATCAAGTGTCATTATAGTTCAGAATTTACTGTAAATCTATGTATTTATATTTTAACTGTAGATCTTTTTTTTTCATAATATTTTTAGTTTTTAGACCCCCAATCCCTCAGAATTTTTAGTTTATTTTCTATTTTCTATTTTATTTTCTAGTTTATTCAATTTTTCAGGGTTGCCAAAATTAATATCCTAACTGGTGTCATAGATGCTTAAAATTCTTAAATTTCTCTGCAGTCTAGTTTTATTTAGTTGCATTTTCATGTTTAACGCAGATGAGTTGTAAAGGTTTTAACCTTTGTACTAAATTAATTTGTGTATTTTTATTTCATTTTCTATTTATTTTATATATTAAAGAGGTAGTTCACCACAAAATGTATTCACCCTCTTGTCCCATAAACCTGTATGACTTTCTTTCTTCTTTGGAAATTTGATAAATTAGTTTTTTCCCCATACAATGGAAGTCAGTGATCACCAAAACCATTTCAAACATTCTTTCAAATATCATCTTTTGTTTTCTGCAGAAGAAAGAAAGTAAGTAATACACGTTTGGAATGACATGAGAGTGAATAAATGATTATAGATTTTTCAGGTTTGGGTGAAGTGTGCCTTTACTTTACTATCATTTTGTCACTATTGTATTGCTTGTGTATGATAAATATCAGGTCCATTATCTGTGCCGCAGCTTAGTGGCTGTACGTGTACCCATGTATCAAATGTCCTTTCACTTTTTAAGAAGTACAAGATGCTTTTCTTTGTGCTGGAAAAGATAGTTTGCAGTGTGTGGTAAGGCAGAGGCAATTAACTGCTCCCCTGTACAAGAATTAAGCCTAAATTATGAATGGTGTAGAAGAAATATTTATCATCTGTTCATCAAGTCAGTCAATTTCGATTTATTTGTTTATTAACTGCATAAAGACTAGATTGAAGCATAGGCTGATGTCATGGTCTATTGGAATTGAAAATAGTTGGCTGCCTCTAATATTGACAGTAAAGTCCATGCAGTTGTTATGTGAATTCATTCAAATGAGCCGTCCAAATTTACTTCTCATTGGCAAAATGATTGTAAGTGAGCTGAGGTGGCAAATTAATTTTAACCCCAGCCCACAGCTCAGCATTGGCATCTCAGGTCCTCTTCTGTTTTTTAAAAAAGCCGTAGAATAAGCATAGTGAGCTCAGGGGGAACCATCATTATAATGAAAATGATTTTCTGTCTGCCCTATTTCACTTTTATTATTTCTCTTTCAACTCACACACACACAACACCATTCCCCTTGTCAGATTCCTGTTCTCTCCATTTTTTTGCTGCAGCCATACATATTTTCATACACTTCTTATATCTTCTGACAGCTGCTTCCGGGCGCCTTGCAAGTCTGCATCTTAGAACTAAAAATGCTAATTTATTTCAGCGGCATTCTTTTTATCTGATTCTGTCCCATTCGTCCCTGTTTTGACAGCCCATGCTGCTAGATTTACTGAATGCTCCCTTAGTAGAGCTTGGAGGAATAAAGCAATTAAAGAGAGCGAGTAGGGAATGGAGAGACAGAGATGAGAGGAAAGTGGAGGAAGAGGGAAACCAAGAGAGTAGGGGAGAGTGAAATTTGCCTTTTAAGTATTGACAGTAATATTGCACAAATAACTTGAAAATGATGTTGTGTCTAATAGAATTAATAATAGCTACTCTCAATATTACTTCCTCCAAGCCTGCCTCTGTAGTTTCAGAAATTCTCAGTCTTGTACTGAGACAAATGTTCAGTTCCTATGCAAGATTATACAGTACTTATGGTCACAGTAAATATGTACATTCCCACACACTAATCCTGTAGTATATTGTGTTATATATATTGTGTTTTTCCAATATATGTGTCTAACTCACAGGCTCCAGACGTGTCTCTGGTTCCATTGTATCAGAGGCTGGTTCTGAAGAGCTTGTCCTCCCTAAACCTCTCCATGGAACTGACCCTGCATGAGCCTTTTGGATTGTGTGATTATGAAGGGGATGAACTGTATACAACCTCAAAGGTAAACAGGTGGAGTTAAGTTACCGTTTATAGACCAGTAATGGCAGTGTAATTAATGGGGGCCATTCATTTTTTCTTCTAAAAAGCAAAAAGCTAAATAAATAATCTTATATACCGTATTTTTCGGACTATAAGTCGCACCTGAGTATAAGTCGCATCAGTCCAAAAATACGTCATGATGAGGAAAAATATATATATAAGTCGCACTGGACTATAAGTCGCATTTATTTAGAACGCCCTCTCGCAGCTGTAGACGGTAATGTTTTCTCTTGATTCATTTCTCTCGGTTCACGTCAAATTAATTTTGATAAATAAGTCGCACCTGACTATAAGTCGCAGGACCAGCCAAACGATGAAAAAAGTGTGACTTATAGTCTGGAAAATACGGTAAATAAATGTTTATTTTATCCTATTTTTGCTCATCTTTGCATGCATGTGTACAAGTAAGATTTAAATGTTTTCCATTACCTTGGCGTGCATTTTTGGCCTTTCAGGCTGAGTGTAGTTCTTCTTTTTCTCTAGAGCCTGGTGCTGGCTGTCGGAGCTCAGAAAGACCTATGGGTGCGTTTCAACCCCATGTATCGACAGGACCGTGTCACCCGTATGGTTGAGGATGTGCTGGAGTTCTGCTACCACAGCCACCCTCAGCAGGACAGGGTAGTGCTGAGGGGCGAGGTCCACTTCCCTAATCTCAAGTTCTCAAGTACCACATTGGACTTTGGCTGCATTCTCAACAACACAAAATCCCGCCGCAAGCTCACCATGACCAACTGCAGCCCACTCTGTATTTCCTACCGATGGGCCTTCCTCGTAGATCAACAGCATTGCCATATAGGGTAGGATTTGAAGTTATAATAAAAACCTTAAAGGGATATTTCACCCAGAAATGAAAATGTTTCACAATATATACACCTTCCTGACTAATTTTCTTCTGAGGGACACAAAACAAGATATTTTGAAGAACATTTTGTCCATTAAATCAGACCCTAGTGACTTTCATTGTATGGACAAAATCATCTTTCAAAACTTTGTCTGAATACAAAGTGATCTAGTTTTTAGTCCTTTAATGGTTAGAAGCACAGGGACACCTCTCTGCCGAGTAAACTTGACTGTGCCTTGGTTTAATTCCAAGCCAGTGCATTTTTAATGTGGCCTGTCACAGTTAAAGGGACAGAACGTAAAGACTTGCGCTGATATTTAGCAATTCAAAAGCTGCATAAGTGACTTCTTGAAAAAAGTGTTCAAGGAGTATTGATTTTCTGTTGACAAACAACAACAACAAAAATAAATAAATAAACTGGGGGGAATTAAACGACTCCCAGAAGAGCCCCAAAAGATTAAGCAGTCAATGCTTTAATTCAGCACTCAGCTGTTAAACACGGACAGACGTCCAGTCAAGCCTTCCAAGCCCTGTGAGGAAATGCAGGAACTTACTATAACTGAATAAACGGGTGATGATGTATGACAGCTCACACTTTGCTGATGGAAGTGAGTAGTGGAGAAGCATGTGATTAAATAATGGATCATCAGCATTTACAGCACCTTACAATAACAGTCAAACATTTGATCTCGTGTTATCAAATAGAGCATTCAGTGCCATGTTATGGAGCAATTATAGGGTGTTTTCACACCTGAGTCCTCTTTAAAAGAACCGAACACAGACCCCTTTAAGTGGACCAAGTGTTCACACTATTGCAGTTCATGAAACAGGACTCAGATATGAACAATTATGTTTGTGTTGTGTAAATATCTGACTAATCTTAAATATAGGATGTTAGAATTAATTAAAACATTGTTCATTCACTGTTCAGATTCAGCTCACATTGTTTAAGCAGGGCAATCCTTGACATCGCTGATTCTGATCAAGACATTGTTAGTAAATGGTTTAAATCTTGTGGTTTTAACTTTTCCCGTTGTATTTTGTATTATATTTCACAGGATGTTTTCATTAAATCCATTTAATTATTGCAGTCATGTGCATTTTTTGTCTTATCTCAAAGGCAAATATATGCAACACCCTCTCAGCTTTACACGCATGCTTATGGTTTCCTGTTTAAAAAATAAAAATTGCTTGCACAAAGCTTTATTTTAAATCTCAGCTGTCTATAACTTTAGGTTGAGTTTTTATAGTTTTAAATTGTTGTTTAGTGGCTGCCATGTCCTGCGTCGGATTAATCGATAAGCCTCTGTGGGGCTACAGTGCAAGCCAGTGAAGATTAATCACTTTCTGCACTGCTATTTGCTTTCTTACCTCCTGCATGATCCAATAAGACTATGACCTTTCCTATCAATATCACAGGGGTTTCAGCATCCATTGTCCAGCCTGCTAATTAAAAGCCTATCAGTAATTAAAACCAAGAGCGAAGCTGGTATTATTGCACCACTTTGTTGATCCATTTGGGCTCCCGACACACAGCGGATTTCTTGCTGATGGACAGTCTTTTTTTTTTTTTTTTTTTGTAGTGTCTGTAGCTGATATGAGACTGATTACTTTTTCCTTCTTTTCTGGTAGGTTTTTTGATGAGACGAGTCAAGGGACTGACGGAGACGCTGGGGGGGAAAGAAAGGAGAGCGGGGAGGCGCAGTGGGAGCTGTTAGAGCAGAAAGAAGCTGACGGCAAGACGGACACAAACAGGTCTGAGAACAGCATCTGTGTGAGACTAGAGGCTGACAACTCCCTGAAGCTTCTCTGATAATAAGCAGGAATTATGAGGATACATAAAAAGTGGGATGTTTATTCGAATCTCATCACGTTAGTAGACCTTTGAGTATTACCTCACCTCCTCACTGGTTCTCCAAGTTGATAATGAGAGTACGGAGCGTAGCCTCCTACAGAATCATTAGATTACTCAAGAGCACCCATCATGTACGCACTCATATCGAGGAGGGCAGGCAAATGTGAGGTGTCATCTGTGCGTTTGTTGAGCGTAGCGAGTGTGTCTGGCAGAACATGTCTCTTGAGAGACTTTGAGAACACCTGCACCAGACTTCCCTAGCATCTTCCCTAGTCATTTGTTCCGTGCTCTCAGCATGGTTCACAGAGATGTTGGTTGGAGCTGCTTGTTCATTGAAACAAACAGCATTCAAGCACAAAAGCAATTTTCAGATATGGCTGGTGTTTTCAATTTCCAGGGGTCCTGTGGAGCTCATTCATTATCTGTACTAAGTAATCACATCCTGGCTAATGGAGGAAAAAAAAGGAAAGATAGATTTTTTGATTTAACACTGCCCCCTGCTGACTCCATTCATAATAACATCCATTGTTAAAACCTGCTCACCTTTAATGCTACTTTCCGTCTGAATAGTTTTAACAAGATATTAGATTTGCTTTTTTTTTTTTTTTTTTTGCTGAAAGTGAAATATTATGACACTGATTCCATCAAAGCTTATTCTGAGTGAGTGTGGTTCTTATTATGTTCTTTTCCATTTCTTTAAAGCCTGAGACTTCCCATGTGAACATTTCTTCTGATAAATTACATCCATTCAATTATTTAATGCTTTCCGTAATTAATGGCCATCTTGACAGACCCAATTTGGTTTCCGTCTGACCCTTTAGGCAGAACGAAAACGTGAAGTAAGATAGATGGAGATCTGATGATTGCTGAAAACCCCTAATAATGTTTCATTGTTTATGTTTTTGCAGGGAGGCTGATGTAATCATACCTCATTTGGAAGAGGATGAATTGCATCACGGAAGCTCCAACGGACAGGAGCAGAATAGGAACTGCTCGACACCAAGGCCACTGAGCACAGAGCTGGGAAGCAGACCTTTCAGTCTCACAGCCAATGGGCATCCGAGTGTGGGTGTGAAAGAGGTTAGTATAACCTTGTATCTGTGTCTTTATGTTTACAAAGGCTGTTTCTGAAAGCTTAGGCATGACTTTGCAGGCACTGTTTGTGCACAAAGGCAGCTCCAAAAACTTTGTTCAGGACAGATTTTCTGAGACAGCTTAATAGTTTAATGATCTACAACAAAATAGAGACACTTTAGTGATAACTAAGCAATTATTTATTTACTACAATACTAATTTCTAGCTAGAAATTACATGAAAAGTGGAAAAGGCAGTCAAAAACATACAAACCACTAACTGCAAATTTCAGACACCATTTTTATTTTTTAACTCAACTGTCTCAGAATCAAATGCAGAGGATATAGTGGGATATTACAGGATACACCTACGCTGCCTTCAGAAGTTGGTCAAAAGAAGTTAACTCGGTTGACAGGATGTGGCACAGTGATTAGATTCAGATATGCCTTGTTTCCTTCTTACATCCAGATGATGCCTGAGGAGGGAGAATTTTTCAGCTTTGGCATGGAGCAATATTCTCTAAACGTATGATGTATTGTACAGTTTGAATTGCCTCTTTTTCATGCAATATGATTATACTCATCTATTTCGTAGGTGTTTGATATCTCATCACTGTATGGGGAACTACAGCCTGGTGACACCAAGCTGGTGACATTCTCGTTTCTCGGCCACGCTGACATCAGCACGCATGTGTTGGCATTGTGTGAGGTGGAAGGAGGGCCCACCTATGAGATCACACTCAAGGGTCAGGCTTCCTTTGTTTCATATATGCTGGACACAAACGATATTGACTTTGGTTTACAGGTAACTACACACTTTCACAATAATAGCAATAGGATCTTTTCAGCGGTGATATATAAATGCTAAATTTCATTCTGTTTTGTTTCCTATAATCACAGTTGTTTGACCATGTGGCTGAAGCACAGATCACTTTGAAAAACACAGGGAAAGTTGGCTTTGATTTCTATACTCTAACTGGCGAGCAAGGACTCTTTGCAGAGCAACCCTTGCCTGGTCAGCCTCTCATCGTCCCCAGCAAGGTGATATGTTCTTCATGTTTTAATAAACTGATGACTTTAAATCATTACGTATCAAATTTGTGGCATCAAGTGTCATGGTTGTGTTTCTTTTGAAGGGTCACCTAGAGCCGTATGCAGAAATGAGTCTCAGTGTTTATTACCTCCCAGGGATCCCAGAAGTCTTTCACAAGACCTTTCAGTTGCAAGTGGCCTTCTATGAGGCCGAGAACATTACTGTAAGAGGAGAGGGTATTTTCCCTCGACTATGTCTGGACCTGCCTAGAGACCTGAGTAAGTTCTGTCCACAGTTTTCACAGGCAGCACAAACATTTATAACATATGATGTTTTATTAACACAGTTCGGGAGGAGCACATTCAGATAGTGAACCTAATTAACAAAGATAAGAGGTGTATATATACACAGCGGGGTGGAGGTGGGTGGGGGGTTTGGGGGGGTATGGTTATTTCTGGGTTCGGGCCAAAATTCAGATCTCGGAGCCCTCCCCTCAGACAGTACGCCATATACACATAACCTTTACTCTGTTTATTATATGTAAGTGTGAACTCCTGAAGTTTTAATAATGAGAAGTGATTATTGAGCAGAAGGTAATGGCTGCTGAAAATTCATCTTTGCCATCAAAGGAAAAATGACATTTAAAAAATGTTAAAATAGACAACAGTAATTTATTATTTTTTAATAGTAATATTTCGCAATATTACTGTCTTACTGAAAACTATGTATCAATTCCAGACTTTTGGTAGTGTATGTAGAGATCTGAATCAAGTATTAAACTTTGTGCTGTAAACATTAATTATACCTCAAATTGCATAGCTTGTTGAGGACAGGTGTGCTCTTGGGGAATGTTCACACAAAATGTGTTTTTGCTTGCACTTGCACTGCTTTTTAATTATTTTCGGGTGTAAACATTTGCAAGACAGACGTCTTTGCACCTTGTCTCACAGTCTTTTTGCATCTGCATCAAGTATTGAGATGTGTTTTTAAGAAGTTCAACTTTTGACACGCAGCACAGCTACTCATTTTCCATTTTCACAGCAGTGAACCAATCAGAAGAAACTAGGTTTATAAGCAAGCGTTTACATTAGCAATGGAATAGAATATCGGCTATTTCTAAAACATTCTGATGGCTTTTTTTACCTGAACACATCTCAAGACTCTTCTGTGCTTTTTGGTTCATTTTCACTTGGTTGATCCCAACTTCAAGATCAAAAGGAATTTGTGTAAGAGTTTAATCTTACAAAAAATGATAGCCGTTAAGTGATTGGCCAAGTCAGACATCATACATCTTCATATGATCTAATTAATCAAACCGTATAAATGAATTAGCCATTTTGAGGCCAACGGCTCTTCACAACATTGTTGAACACATTGAGAATTCCAGACAGGATGTTTTAAATCGTTGAATATGATCCAACTTTCACTCTCATCAAATACACTTGAAAGGAGTCCAGTCCTTCGTTCCTGGCTCACCTAACCTTTAATCAAACACAGTTGCACTGTGCCAGAATGCAGACAGACATAATGGTCTTGACCTTGAACTAGCTCACACTCTGCGCTAGAACTGTTCAAATCCATTTTCCTCTCTGATCTGCAGCCAGCCTGAAGGAGTGATGTTTATCTCAGAAACAAGTAGTTTGGCTCTCAGTGGGAACCGAGGTCTTGTGGCAAATGGTGCAACTATTACTTAGGGGAGGGATACTGTGTTGCTTTCTGATTACCTATTGATCGGATTCTTTCCCTTCTAACACAGGCAGTTTGTAGTAAAGAGCGAAGAAATTGCAGGCTTTGTTGCTCAAGAGATATTTTTACATTATAAGGTCAATACTTGACTACAAGGCCTTTCACTGTCACTTTCACTTTCATAAAAAGAGATAGTTGAATCAGTAATAGCAAGCAGTGAGTAGACTCAGATTAAATAGAAAATTATGATTTGAACTAAAATACATGACTGTTGTAGTACTCATATCTCAAACTAAGTCTTTTCTGAATAAGGCATGTGAGAAGAAGCTATTCAATGTTTCTGTTTCCTGGCTAGATGAGGAGATATATGGTGCTTTGCTAAAAGAGGCAAAAGACTCAGTGGAAAGTGAAAACTCAAGGGAGGGGGTGTTGAGCAGGCTGTTCACAGTAAAGGAGGAGATGCCACCTGAAGAAGACTACATTCCTACTGTGAGTCTGTGTTTGTGATAATTGCATGTTATGTCTTCGTCTTTGTAGCTTGATTTAATACATCCCATTACATTGAGAATAACCATTACTGCAGCTTTGAATATACATTTTTGTGTGTACTATAATATATATGTATGCCATAGTATGATGCCCTGCTTCAGATGGAGTTAGAACGACTCCTTGTAAAGGAAAATGCCATGGCTGTACAGAAACAACACCAACTCACAGATCAAAGAGGATCTGGGTCCACGAACAACTGGCTCAAGAAGCTGTGCAAGTAAGTCCATTCATGTAGAAACCTCTCAGTTTTGCAAGCGAACAAAGCGCGTGTCTGATGGATCTTCTCTTTAGGTTAAGCTTGCCCGAGTACACGCTGGACTTTGGCTATGTCAACTTTGGCAGCATCGTGACCCACATCGTCAAAATAACCAACACTTGTCCAGTTGCTGCATCTTTCAGAGCTGACAGGAGCTCATTGGCAGGCACAGGTTGGTCTTTTCCACAGAATGGTCAGTAGAATTAAAACATCGATTTCAGCAACAGATCTTGTTTAAATAAGTGTCAATCTCTGGGATGTGTTTAGATTGTTTACGAAGCTTGTGGTTCGATGTCAAGTTGAGCTTCTTCTCTTACTGTTGTTATTCCAGAATGAATCATTTGAAATTTAATTCTGCATAACTTTATTCACTGCATTGGTATTCATTTGTATTCTGCTCAGGGTTTAGTACAGAATTGGACAGGGTGCAGAATTTGCCCTTCTGTGAGACGGAGACGTTTGAGTTGAAGTTTGATGCCCGTGGGGCCAATCTGGGAAAGATCGATGCAGTTATGCCCATACAGGTTTGGATGAAAACGACATTAAATATCTGAGACAAGCAAAGAAATGCGGGATGAAGATGAAATATTGACTTTTTGGGCCTTTTGAGACTGCAAACATCCATCATCATAAACATTCACACATTCACAAACCTCACACAGACTTGTACTTGATAAGATTCTGCAAAACTTCTAGGTACTTTAACAAATGTAAGCAAAATTCTGACATCTTAAAATTTAACTCATAATGTTAATTATATAATTAATGAAAAAAAAATGAAATCAGAAAAATTCAATATTGCAGCATTTTGTCAATGAATTATTACAGTTAATAATACCTAGTTTGCATTGTTTGTACAGTATAAACAGTATCTTCTTGAAGCCACTCACTGCTATTTGTGCTCTACATTATAGCTTATTGCTACTTGATTTAGTAAAGTTACTGAGTCATTCACTTCTGTGTGATTGACAGGTGACTAAGGGGCCTCAAGTGCAGGTGCGTTTATGTGCGGAGGTCACCATGCCATCTCTCACGGTGTCAACAGACACACTGCAGTTCGACACCATCCAGTGCGGCCTGTGTCAGGTGATCACAGTCCAGCTGCACAATGACGGGCCAGTGCCCTGTGAGTGGAGCATCAGACAGGAAGAACGACCAAAGAAGGTACAAGCCTTGTACAGAACATACAAACAAAGAGCCAGAGTCATTTTTGTTTTCGGAATAAGTGATGAATCATTCGCTGTAAGATTATGATCATGTATTAAGAAAGTTAGTTTGTTAGTTCATGTTGACTCTGAGACTTATTTGCATCATTAATAAGCTGAGTTAGTTTAGAAATTAATTATATATGTATCTGCTTAATATAAATGGGTGTTGGTCACAGTGATGAGATTCATTCATCTTTGTGGCGTGTTTGTTGCTGCTAATCAGTTTTTTTTAGATCAGACTGTGGTATGAGGATACTTCAGCGCTCCTGTTGTGTTTTTTCCTCTGATAACATGTCTAGTTTTGTTGTGATTGAATTGAATGGGAATTTATCCCAGATGTTGTCTCTTTGGTTGTGTGATCAGATTGACAAGCACATCCCTCTGTACCTCAGAAGACAGGCTCAGCTGAAACAGCGGCCTCCTCCAGTTGTCTTTGAGTTATTGCCCTCAGATGGCACGCTTTATCCTGGTGACAGAACAAACGTGCAGGTCAAATTCAGCCCAGCAGAGGGGGTAAAGAAACACAGACACTAGCTACAGTTAAACAGTTACTAATCTTACATGTACATTACAAATTAAAAAAAAAAAAATTCAAAGACATTAGTACTTTTATTCAGATAAATTAAAACATTTATATGTTCCAAAATTTCTCAAATAAATAAAATAAAAATATGTTCTATTCATCAAAGAATCCTTAAAAAGTATTTCCTCCAAATTTGAAACAGCACAACTGTTTTTAATATGGATAATAATTGGAAATGTTTCTTGAGCACCCAATCAGCATATAATAATGATTTCAAAAGTATCATTAGACACTGAAGACTGGAGTAAAATTCAGCTTTGCCATTACAGGAATAATTTACAAACAGTACAAATGTTCAATATAACCTATATTTTAAAATGGCTAACAGTTATTTTAAAATGCATTAGTATTTATTAGTATTATTTTTGATCAAATAAATTCAGACTTGGTGAGAATAAAAGACTTCTTCCCAATCCCAAACTGTTGAATGCTAGTGAAATAATTATGAATGGGACTTTCTGATGTCTAAGTTCTAGTTAAATCTACACTTTATATTTTCTATAAATAAAATACTTAGACAAATCAGCACCGTTCTGAATTTGATTCCGTAAGTAGGATGAGGACAGTCTGTAGTTCTATTGGGAGTCAGAGTAACATGATTGAGTTATAAATAATTCCCCTATATTGTTTTGCCTGCAGTCGATCTGCAGCCAGCTGTGTATCTGTATTCAAAGGCCTGTTTGTTTTCCTTCTGATGTGTGTTTTTCAGAGGGCATACATTCAGAGGCTAGTGATGACAGTGGCTCAGAGCACTCAGAAGATCCTGCTGCTGGCCCAAGGTCAGGGAGAAGAGCCTCAGCTGGAGTTTTCCTCCTTAGAACTAGATTTTGGGTCCATCCTGCCCTACTCAGAAGGGAAGGTGTCTGAGGTGGTTGTCCACAACCCTTGCCCCTTCCCAATAGAGTTTTACTCTCTGGACTTCGACAAGCAGTACCTAGAAGAGGAAGAGGTGAGCTTAATAGGTTCAAAATAGAGATTTTCAGTTCTTCCAGTGAATCTTATTTTTCAACAATGACCTTCAAATATGTGTCATTCCCATCGTATTTTCATCCTCTTCCAATGTGTCTTTTTGATCTGCTTCTTAGATCTTGCGAATGTTAAAAGGATACGATGCCCAAAACATGTTACTTCTACCCCCCCGTGCTCCTGGCGAGACTCTGCCCCCAGAACTGTTGGACTTCTACAAAGAGCAGAGCTCTCAGGAACCCAAGCAGGGTACCGTATACAGCAACAGAGATGGTTATAATTTAGGATTGATGCAAAATTGTTTATAAGACTAAAACACATCTGCCTTGGCACATGATCACAGTTTTTGCCTTTTGGCAGAATTTTTAGTGAATTTTTATCTTATAGTTCTAACCTATTTTTAAGATTCCGTGGAGGGTCTCGAAGATGAAGACAAGGGGGAGACAGCTGCACTCTCTGAGGGTGAAACACTCAGTGGTAAAGGTATGATTCAGCCTAGGGCAACAGTAATTTAAATGCATTTGCATTCTTAATGAGATTGGTATTATGATTCAGTACATTATTACACATAAAAGAGAGAACATATTTCTTCCCCTCACAGGACAGGCTAAAGACAACATCAGTGCTGGCACTGCAGTGGGGGATCTGGAATATGACCCTGTTTCAAGAGTTGTTGCTCATCATATGGGCATTGATCTTTCACCAGAAGGCAAGGCTGCCCTAAATCGCCGGGGCATTGCCATCATTGTTTATGGTGCCCCTTTGTCAGGTAAGATTTTATTTTAGAGATTTACCCATGTATGCTATTTGTCCTGTTGGAAAGTTTGCTCTGATGCAGATGTAAGTATCTATGTGCAGGTAAAACAAGGACAGCTGTTACTCTGGCTAAGCACTATGGAGCAGCATGTCTCAGTGTAGATGAGGTGGTGCAGGAAGCCGTGGCATCAGGGAACAGCTCTGCAGCCCTGAGGGCAAAGGAACAATGTGCCAAGGTCGCTGTGGTGCATGCTCAGAAGGAAGTGGATGAGGCGGCAGCAGATATGATGCCCAACGTTGGTCAGGGTGCTGGTGTTCTTAGTGTTGAGGCAGTTGCCAAACACACAGCTGAAGGCAGCCTGCCCAGTGATCCTAAAGTCCCCCCGTCATCTGCCTCAACCCGAAATAAAACAAACATCACAGGGCAATCACAGAAGAATAACAGCTCCGGTCGCACTGCTTCACTGGTAACACACAATATTTCTTTTCACTTTGTCACCTACATATCAGAGGAACACATTTAGACTGAATAGTATTTAATTCTTGTTGTCTAGTAAAACTAATCAAAACATAATTAAAACTATATAATTACTTGAGAGGCAGCATTATATAAGATATTAGTTTACTTGTTTTAGGTAAAAATCGAATGTTTCTTCTAGTGGTGGGATGTTATTGGCGTTAGCGTGCTGCATTAACGTGAGACTCTTATCGGGCGATAAAAAAAAATATAGCCGTTAATCTATTCTCAAAGTTAGGTTGAGAGCTGGGTCTATATTAGGCGAGCTATAATGACTTTCACCTTGATATTTTAGCGCGGATGTATGCCTAACCGAATTGCACTGTAGTGGGCGAGAAACAGTTTTTGAACCTGTGTATACCTACTGTGAAATTACCAGATCAAACGTGACGTGCTAACATGGATGCAGCTGAAGCCGCCGGTTTGATTCAGGGAATTTTTTATTTTTTTTAAGAAGCTTCCCAATGGAAACCTCGACAAGACGCACGCCTGTTTCACCAATACTCCACCTGCAGTGCGTATGCAGTCCGCGTGCGTTTCGTATGACTCATACTCATTGTGCTTTCACACTGGACGCGTTTGCAGTCCGCTACTCAGTATGTAAACGATCGCTGCACTGCTGCAGACTCAACGCTCCTGGAACGCACTGACGGACCGCAACCACCTGAACGCTGGAATCCGTTAACATGGGTGTGTAAAAAAATATGAAACACATACGCACTGCAGACGGAGTATGTGTGTAACAGGCGTAAGGTTGTTTGCACCTTGTGCAATGTGGAATTAGTTTACAGCTTTCTCAAGCACTTTGTGATGCATTTTGGAAACAGGAGATGAGCCCCTGGTCTAATGCTGGTCTAAACTGGCTTGAGAAACCCGTTCTAAAAGACTTCCTTTTAGACATTATTTTATTTGCGTAGCACACATATTCTGAATGCCTTTGGCAGAATTCAAATGAGTCATTTTAATCTAGATTAATCTAGATTAATTTCAAGATTACAGTGAGATTAATCTAGATTAAAAAAATTGATCTATGCCCACCACTAGTTTCTTCTAAAAAAAAAAATATATATATATATATATATATATATATATATATTTAATTATTTATTTTTTTCTTGAGCGCCAAATTAGAATTTTGATGATTTATAGAGGACCATACACAAACATACATAATCATACATATACATATACACATCAATACATAAACGCACACTATATCACAGTCATTTTTACTGGAATACAGAAATGCTAATTGAAAAGGAAAAAAGTGTGTACATTAATATAGTAAATACAATAAGAGACTGTCGTAAAACCAAACATATGGTGTAACATATGGATCTGTACTGTATGGTACTGTATCTTGTTTGTAAGTGTCATGTAAGAATGGGTATAAATAAATATTTCAAATGTATGTGTGTGTTGCAGACAGATGGTCAGGTACACAGACGTCTGAGTGTGAGTGCCAGTCAAAATGAAGAGCTGGAGCTGATTAGCTGCCTACTGCCTGATGATGTGTTGGTAGAGATCCTGTCAGAGAGACTGCAGGTGTGTACATTTTTTGTATATCCTATACATATACGATATATGGTTGATAATTTGTGTCAATCACAGGATATGCAGACATATAGTAATTTTGTCCTGCTTGCCCCCGTGCCACAGCTTAGCGACTGTCACTGTGGTGTTGTGATTGACGGATTGGAGACAGTGTACTGCCACTCACCAAGTAAAACGCTCCAGATCATCCTGAAAGCCTTCGACAACCGTCGCCATATTTATGTTATTAACCTGTTTAACAGCTACAGTGTCTTCAAGCTAAGGTGCTCTACACTGTTCTGATACAAATTCAAGATTCTTCTTATATTCTAAACACTGCTTTTTATTTTTATTGATTATAATATCATATTCCAGAAGATACATGCACCCTGATACATTAACTTGAGTCAATTAAAAAAAAAGTTATTCAGGCTGCTTTTCAGATAATTTTCCCCAGGTTTAAATTTAGATTTATGTTTGATTTATGCTTAAAACAAGAAAAAGTAACTTACAAACATGATAAGACAAATATGTTTATTTCAGGATGTATTCTCTAAAAACACATCTTAATATCTTAAGACTATACAGTATATATCTTTGCTTCTTATTTTATTTTGTTTATTTTATTTATCTTCAAAATAAGAATAAATTAAAAAGATTTCTTGAAGTGTATCCTATAAATTAGATTTAAATGAGAATACAGGTTTTCTTAAGTTTTAGTAATGACAGAAAATATTTATATATTACGTTCTTCTCACTCACTCACTCACTCAATTTTATTTAAAGAAAAAAGAAACTGTAGGTAAGAATGAGTTTGTGAAATTGAATTTGTGGATTACTTTAGAGAACAGGACAAGTTTGAGCAAGAACAAGAAGAGAGAAGACAACAGGAGCTTGAGAGTTTAAGAGAAGAGGAGATGACACCTAGTGAGGACTGGGATACAAAACCAAAACATGAAGACCCCCTGCCACTTTCTGAGGACCTACAACAAGAAATGGTAGGTTTGAGGGTGTATGCTTACAATCAGAAGACTCCAGAACATTCCATCAGAAATCTGTTTTGAAAACTATATTTTGTTGTTGTTCTTTAACAGTCCAGTGAGAGTGACAGACAACTACTGGCCCGATTCCATCTGTACGAACAGAATCAGCCAGAACTCCAACACGTTCTTCAGTTCTGGGACCGAACACAGACTCTCTTATTGCAGCCCATGGCTGCCGAAGCCCAAGAGACTGCAGACATAACGAACTGTCCTCCTCCCTCTGCCAAGAAGAGCAAGAAGGAACGAGAGAAGGAAAAAGCTGAGAAGGAAAAGCTGAAAGTGGAGGCTGCAGATATGAAGTCTCCAGCTCCCAGTCAGACCCAAGTGTCAGCTGATGGTGCCGAGGTTTTGGAAAAGATAGTGGTTCCACAGCCTATCCCCTACATCTGGCTGTCTATAAAAGAGAAGGAACAACTGGATGGATTCAAGATCATCAGTAGCATGAAACTACCCTCCCATGAGGAGGTACAGTATAGTAATTTGGTTCGCCTTTATGATGGAACAGTTCTTTGTTGTTCAAAGTTTGTATCCATAGAATATCAAGTAAATCTTTTAAATGTTTTTCTCACAGGTTTTGGATGGGTTAGGGTTAGGACCTAAAGGTCCACCCATTCCACCACCTATAATATTCTCCATAGTCCCATACCCTAAGACAAGATCAGTGCCCAACACACAGCTCTCCAACAGCTCTTTTACTTTTTTGATGCCCACGTCTTTTGAGGATCTGCCAGAAAAGAAAAAAATAGAACTGAGATCGGAAATCATTAAGGTATCAAAGCCTTAAAGAAATTCTCTTGTACATATATAAGGTATTTAAGTGATTTTTACAGAATGTAATCTTAGTTTTAACATGGAAATATCTTATTAAAAAGCAGTTTACTTGTCTTCCTGCAGGAGGGCATGACGATTACTAACACATCTAATCCTGGCCAGAGTGTACCTTCTGAGGAACCTAACCCAGAGTACATCCAGGGGTAAGGAGGTCCCTCACACATATAAACCTCATGTACAATCACAAAGAAATAGAACCATTTCACTGAAACCTTGAAATCTGCTGTTCTTTAACAGACTCACTAGTTTCCGCTGGATTGTACCATCAAATGGAGCCATCACTCTAAGGATCAGGTTTTACTCTTCTGTTCTTGGAAATTTTGATCAGACTTTCAGCTTTGAGGTGATGGGGACTAAGCGATGTTATCAGCTATTCTGTAGAGGAATTTGTGCTTACCCATCTATAAGCAGAGACCCCAAGTGAGTTGAGTAAGATTTCAGTAGAGAAATATACAGTAGTTATCATTGTCCTTGGGCATGTACTACATAGTGTCTGTGTGTTTATGTATTAGAATTGTGTTTGCACGCTGCAAAAAGAGTCTGCGGCCTGAGAGTGGACTTCAAAAGACTTACATTATCCAGTCAGAGCTGTATGAGTTTGGACCGCTGCTATGTGGAAAGACCAGGGACAGGTGCTGGCCTGTTGTTCTCTGTGCTAAATGAGCTCTTTTGTCATTATTTAGTGTCTCACCAGTATTTTTCTATTAAAGTTATTCTATAATAGATTTGGTCTTAGTAATATTAATGATGTTATCTTGATGCAGGTATAAAGAAGCGAAATATCCCGAGAACATGGACAAGTTTGTAATTCACAATACTTCTAAAATGGAGGCAGAGATCCTTTTTTGCTTTCAACATGACACCAAGGCCACCACTTTCCTTCTTGACCCTCCAAATATGACACTGGAACCCAATGAGCGAAAAGTAAGCACATTTATATATATGCAGAATGTAATTTTGGGATTGTTTGAGCTGGAAACCATTTTTTTGTGATTAAAAATATTAACTAAGCTGTATTTGCTCTAAACAATCTAACTAGCCATTTCTTCAATTTGTTACCCACCTTTGTGGTTAACTATGATGTGCCTTATGAAGACCGTCTGGTTGAAATGATGCAATCATTTTTGGAGCTTTAATTTCAGTGTGTTTGTGGACATATTCCTTCTTTGTTGTACACACTGAAACCTTTCTTTTTCAGACACCTTTGTACCATCTTCAGACTCAGTCTCATTAAACTCAGTTTAACACCAAAAAATGCATAAACTTAAACTCCATTGTCATTAATGTTTGCTTTCCTCCTGGCAGCTACTGATGGTGTGGGCATACCCAAATACCCCTAAACGTATAGAGGACAGTTTGGTGTGCTGCATCAAGGGGAACCCAGAGCCTGTTGTTTTCCGTCTGTCCTGTATAGGAGTCAGGCCTGAACTGGAGCTAGACCGCAAGCTGCTCCAGTTTGAAAAAACTCCACCATACAGGTCTACTGTACTACACTCACTTCAACATATACTGATTTTTTGTTAATTGTTATAATTAATCAGATGTATAATGGGTGAAAAAATCCTTTTCCTAAATATTTCATATTTTGTCTGCAGAAAAGAAACCCAGAGTTTATGTCTGCGCAATAACACCCTTATGCCAGCTGCTTGGAGGCTGAGGGGTCTGGAGATTCTTGGGGATGAATTCAGCGTGTCTCAGAACAAAGGCATCATAATGCCTCATTCTGACTTCAGGCTGCACATGTATTTTATAGCCAAGAACCCTGTCAAACTGAAGAGGGCCATTTGTTTAGAGGTACTGCCGAATTAAAAACAAGTATTTGTAATTGAATCATTATCAGTGTTTACAAATGTGAAGATGTTTAATGCAGATAAATAGTAAATGTAATCATAATTTGTGTACATGTACTGGCATGAATTAGTTTGTCTGCATGTGTCTGATTAGACATTTATGTTTACCAGGTGTCAGATGTGGAGAACATTCTTGGCATTGTTCAACATTCAGAGAACATTCAGATTATAGCAGAGGCCTACGATATTGCATTGGACATAACCATTCCAGAAGGTATAGCTCATTGCCTCTTCACACCATCAGATCATTTTCCAGCCAGAAATAGACAGTTAAATAGTTCATCCTAAAATAAAAATTCAGTTTTCATTTACTCACCGTCATTTTGTTCTAAACCTGTATGACTTTCTTTGTTCTGTGAAACGCAGTGACCAATACAAATTCCCTTTATTCATTTGATGCTGTTTTTGCTTTTGTTGTAGATTCTGATGGTTCAGTAGACTTCGGAACAATCAAAGTATCAGAAGAGGTCAAGCGGTCTATTAAATTGGAAAACAAAGGCAAATATGACATAGCCTTTAAGTAAGTTACTACAGTATATAGATAATTATCGATAGATATCATAAATAGATATTTTCTATTAAACATCAAAGATGTCTTGAACATTTCTTCTCCTTCCTTTTGTTAATAATTTTTCACTTACAGGTTTACTCTAGTGGCCACAGAGCCAGGAATGCCAGATCTGAACTCAGTGTTCTCCATCACTCCTCAGAAAGGCTCATTACGCCCCAACAATAAGCCCAGTGCTGTCCAGATTATTTATCACCACAACCAGGAGATGTCCATCAGAGATAGCCCAATCCTTCGCTGTCAGGTCTTTTAATCTTACCACTTAATAGACTCTTTATCATGCAGTATTTTTTATTGTAGTTCTGCTGTCATCAGAGACGAAAATAATAAGTTGTGTTGTATTTTCCCCAGGTTATTGAGCCCAGTTTAGATGGTGGCGAGACCATTAACACTATACCAATCAAAGTGTCCGTCCAGGCTCTTTTCACCAAATACAGTGTCAATCCCTCTAATGATATCAACTTTGGCCCACTGGTGTATGGCTCTCGCAAGAAACAGACTCTCATTGTGGAGAACAGAGGCAGCTTTGAGATGCGTTTCACCATTAGGATGTGTAAAAACGCCCCAGTTCCTGCACAGAGGAGAGGGTATGGCTATTGTAAAAATATAATTAATGTAAAAAAAAATAATTGATTAATTATAAAAAAGATTACAGTAGAGTTTCAGCACTGCATGCTCAAAGCCCTAAAAAAACATATATATATATTAGGGCTGGTAATTTAACATGTTAATTAGATAATAGATAGTTAAAATTATTAACGCATTTGACGCACTTGCCCCGCCCCAGACCTACTGTATGTGGATCATCTGCCCTTTCATACAGTCGATTGATGACTAATATGAGGCAGGGCAACAACTTACTGCGTGATTGAGCCTAGAGAATATCCCTTAAATTCAAGATATGGGGCAAAATGCCCGTTTGAAATTTTCTCTCATATTTACATCACTAAGAAATATCACACAAGCTGTAGGCTAAGTGCACGATCACACGAGTGAAAATGTGATACTCATCTTATACAACAGTTCATTAAGAAGTTAATATTGTGTTATTTTAGACACAATGTTGTCTGTTTTGCTCAGTTTTGCCAATCAGAAGATAAAGACAAATCAGAACTGTTCATCTCCGAGCACCACCACAGCATTTTTTCATTTCCACATTTTGGGTGAACCATTTGACATGTTGAACCACTAGCATATGCATTGGCTTTGAAGTGGCACTGCGTAGACCGATCAGTGTATGACATCAAAGTACCGCAAGGGCGATTCAAAAGCACGAGTAGCCGTATGCACTCTCGCGGTTCTTTGATGTCACACACCGATCGATCTGATGGTGATGATCCGCTTCAAGTCGAACAAGCCTAATGATTCACTGATCCATTCATAAAGAACCATTTACTTCACTCCTGAATGAATCAGCCATTTGAACTAATCAAACGAATGAATAAATGACTCGATGACTTAATCATTAAAACATTTACCACTACCTACTGGCAGTTTTAGTTTATCATTTAGAGTATCATTTCATTAAAGAAATAATCTAATATTTCCATAGTAATAATAATAAAGTTAAGAAAATAAATTATTGAAGTTATAGTTCACCCAACTAAATTATGACAGTTCTGTCATAATTTACTCACATGGTCCAAAAGAGTATATATAATACATTTTATCAAACAAAATATTTCTTGCTGAACCTTTTTGTAATCTCTGTTTGATGCTTTGCACAACAATGACTTTAAATGATATTTTCAGAGTAATTTCTACTTAATTTTCTACTTAAAACTAAAATGCATTCTTGTCTTAAGACAACTTGATTAACGTTTTTGATCCACTTCAAATATTGACTACTATATATAAAATATATATATATATATATATATATATATATATATATATATATATATATATTTTTTTTTTTTTTTTTTTCATTTCTCTTTTAAGCTTGGGAAGTAAGAAGCCTTCAAAAGACAGTTATGCTACAAAACCACCCAGTGCCAGTGAATTACGACACACTGTGCAGAATGAGACTGGCATATCAACACAGGTAGGAAAAGTATTTCTTTATTTACAGTTCTTTATAGAATGTACAGTAACTAACTAAAATTTAATATATTATTAATAATTTGGATATGTTTTTTTTTACAGATACATTTGACATGTGGCATTTTTTCATTGTCTCCGTGTTTTGGGGTTCTGGTACCTGGAGCCCAACAAGTGGTTACTGTGGATTGCAAGGCAGAGCATGTAGGCAGTTGGGAGGAATGTCTAGCTATAGACCTCACTGACAGAGACCCCTCTGACAACCCTGACGGGATTCCATACAAGCTAATAGCAGAAGTTTGTATGCCAGGTTTGTGACTATGAATGATTCTATATAATGTTCTATGAAGTATTTTTCTTTCTTTTTTTCATTCTTTGATGGTTCATAAGAGTTGAATATTTTGATGTCTCCCTAATGGCATAAATTGTCCTCTTTATTGAAGAGTGGTACCAATTTTATGTAATTTATTTAATCTTAATTTATACAATACGTCCTCAATGTGTAAGGATTCGTATTCGGGTCTTGAAATGCTAAACTAACTTTTTAATATTTTTTACCATCAGTTATTTTTATTACATTGAACTCTACCCACCATTATCCACCTTTTGGTGCATGCCTTTGGGTTTAGTGGGCCCTTTGGTGTTGTGGGTGCACCCCAGGGCTCAGTAGGTCCTATGGTGCAGCTCCACCTCTAGGCTCAGTGGGCCCCATGGTCTAGCTCTGCCTCTGGGCTCATGGAGTCTTTAATTAATGGCTTGCTGCTTAAAAATAACGTTTATTACACTAGTATGAATTATAGTGTAAAATTGATCACTGTATTGTTCACAGGAATAGCGAGTACAGACATTGCTTCTATCTTTGAGGAGCACCGAATCTGTAAGAACAGTAGCATGCTACAGTGTGAGCAATACCGGGACAGTATGGGCATCTATGTACAGGACGAGAACAAGTTTGTCTTCAACAATGTACTGGTGGGTCATTCAGCCAAAGCCCAGTTCCGGCTGACCAATCCAGGAAAAGTGTCCTGTGAACTCAGCCTGGTGATCAAAACTGCCAAGGTGTGTATGTGAGAGGTGGTTTTTCCACTATTCATGTTATTCTGCCGAATTTGTAAAAAATGTATAGCAATTGTATATGTTTTGAAATATTGTAACCATTAATTGTTGCTTAACTGTCTCTTTGCCTAACATTTCTGTTTCTGTTTTTTTTTTAAGACTACAACGCACAATGCAGAGGTTTTGAGGTGACCCCTACAAAGTTGTGTATCCCCAGCCACTCTCATGCTTTTGCCACCATCACCTTTTCTCCTTTGACTATGCACACATATCATGCTGTGTTTGAGGCACTTCTGAAAGGGACTGCAAGGTAACTGTTTTCAATACAGGTTTGAACTGTTTAGATGGTTGTTGATATTTTGTCGAGGCTTTACCCAT